>NC_057803.1:712999792-713001070 GCF_018294505.1 Triticum aestivum
CGTCAACACAGTCGTCGAACTGGGGGTCGCCGGCAGTCTCAAGGTCTATCGGAAAAAAGTAACGGAGAGGGAACACAATAAATAACAGAGCAATCAAAGCATCACAAAGCGTAACAAGACAATACACGGTGTTAGGTGTGCCCTAACGCGGTAGTAGGTGATACCGACGAAAGGGGAAAACATCCGGGAAAGTATTCCCGGTGTTTCGCGTTTTTGAACAGATGAACCAGAGGGGGTAAAAGTTGCGTGTTTGCTATGCTAGCGAGGTGTGGCAGATGAACGAGCAGCGTGTCCGAATTCGTCTCGTCGTTCTGAGCAACTTTCATGTACAAAGTATTACGATCTGAGCTACGGTTTAATTTATATGCTTTTCTAAAGTTTTAAATCATTTTTAGAATTTATTTAATTTATTTAATTCAACACTATTATCCAGAATAGTGTTTGCTGACATCATCATGATGTCAGCATGACGTCATCAGTCAATTGACTGGTCAAACTGACGTGCGGGTCCCGTATGTCATTGACTCTCTAATCAATTAAAAGTTGCTAATTAGGTTAATTAGTTATTAGGTTAATTAGTATTAATTAGTTAATTTAAACAGAATTAATTAAGTTAATTAATTGATTATTTAGTATTTAGTTTTATTTATTTATTTTATTTATTATTATCTTTTTTAATCATTCTGGGGCGCTGGGGCCCCCCTGCATAGGGCCAGGGGGCCTTAGCGGGTGAGCGGGCTAGCGGGCGTTGGGCGCAGCCGCAACGAGCGCAGCCTAGCAGAGCGCCGCGGGAGGCCGGTGGCCACGACGCCAGCTAGGCGTGGCTCAGGCGAGGCCGGGCGCCGGACCGGGCGGCGAGGCAGTAGCAGTAGTAGCAAGGGGGGGGGCATGGTGAGCAGTGAGTGCGGGCACCAGCACGGGGTGCAGCGGAGCTAGGCAACAGCGACGAGGAGCTCCGCATCAGCAATGGCCGGGGCGAGGTCGAGTGAGGGGTGGTGACACGACGCGACGATGATAGTAGGGGAACCGCGGGCGTGACAGGGCGGACACCGAGTGCGACGATTGCGGGACCGGCATGCGGGGCGAGGGGAGCGCGTGTGCGGGTGAGCAAGGGCGAATGGGGCACGGGCGCGGTGACCGTAGTAGGAGCAGGGGACGGCCACGGCGCAGGACGGCGGGCGAGAGCGTACGTGCGGAGACAGGGAAAGGAGGAGAGGCCAGGGGCCTCACCGGGGTTCGTAGGGAGGGGGCAAGGTGCGCGGGGAGCGACTTGGGGAG
>NC_057803.1:713001321-713009057 GCF_018294505.1 Triticum aestivum
TGTGTGAGGGGGGGGGGTTAGGGTTTCGGGTGAGAGGGGGATAAGGGGAGTGGCCGGCCTGGTGGCCCGGTTGGGCTGCAGGCCTGCTGGGCCGGAGCCCGGGGGTTCTTTTCCTCCCTTTTTTTGTTAGTTTTGTTTTCTGTTTGTTTCATTTCTTTTTATTTATTTTTCTCTTACTGTTTTACTTTTAGTTTTATTTTATTTTAGTTTTATAAAAATTATCACTAGCGCCTAAGTTAATACCTTTAAATATACTACTGCCACATTAATTCTCAACCCAAATTAAAATAGTTTAATATTTATAAAATTCAAAAGGCATTTATTTTAATATTCAAAACTCTATTTTAATTATTTTAAACACTTAAACATTTTATTAAATTTAGGTTTCTCCACCATTATTACCCATGATTTATTTAACACCCTTACAACATTTTAGTTTTGACTTTCGAAAACTTTAAATGTTTGACTTGATTTTGAATTTGAATTTTGAATTTGTTTTCAACTAATGCGAGATTAGCAACAGTAACCGTGGTGACATGGCATCATTAACAGAGGTTTACTGTATCTTAATTATCCGGGCGTCACAATTCTCCTCCACTACAAGAAATCTCGTCCCGAGATTTAAGCGGTGAAGTAAGGGGGTAAAGGTGCTGGTAGCGAAAAACCTAACGAGTCTTGTCGGTCTTGGCTGCCCTTGCGAAGAGATTGATCCCGTTCATTGATGTCTTAATTTCTCTGCTTCAAGTCACCGTGACCAAGTCGCAATCCTTTCTTCGGGATCTCCATCATCCTACGAACGCGACCAAGGGGAAAAACTCCGAAAGAATGCATCTCCACAAAGCTGGGCGTCTGACGGTGAACTCAATGGGAAATACACAAGGTACCCCACGAGTTGTATTTCAGTGAATTCGTTGAGTGCAATATACGACGGTACCAAAGTTTCAAACGGGTAGGCAATCATTCGATGACTAGGCAGAAGCTGGAATGGGGGTTTGAACAACGAGATTAATATGGTGTTTGATTCCAGGATGAATAATGGTATAGCATTTAGCTCGTGAATCGCATACGAAGCCAGGTGCAAAGGATACATTAGAATCCGGGTTGTAAAGAAGTGTCAGGTTTCAATCCAGTGGACCTGTGGGTTATGGGCCCACCATGTGGGTTGAAAGTAGGAAGGGTGATGACATCTTGCACAGCCGCAACAGGGAGGTATGTCAGTGAATAGCTTGTCAACTATGCCGGCAACAATGTCGGTACCAAGGACGGGGAACGAAGAGAACCATCTTCCTGCTCGTTGAACGAGGCGGACCAATAGGCAAAGTTCTCGTCCATCGGTGGTTACCGGAATGCTATCGACAAATGCAACAGGGTCTTGCTGACAGAATTGTACACCAGGGTGTTTACATAAGGAGGAGAATATTACTGCTCAGATAATATAGATCACAAGAAAGATCAAACAAAACAATGGAAAAGAAAATGTGTTTAAACACATATTTCAAGGGTATATCCTTCCCAAGGACAAGCAGAGCATGATATCCATGGCAGGATATAATGTAGATAACCCTTTAGGTAGGGGAGAGAATTTTCATGACATTATCCATACATCGGTGTTTGGATAATCGAGCAGGAAACATTTAGCATTGGGCTTCAAATGTTTTTGTTGAAAATCGGAGTACCATGGACATGCTTCGAGATAGCACTGACATGGTTTGCAAGCAAAGGTCAGACTTTGGAAACACAAAGGATCCATCAGGAATAACTTGTGGAATAAGTCTTACAATTTCCTCATGGAAGAATGGATAACATTGTTGAAAAGGAATCTATAACAATAGGGCCTCCGGCCAGGTGTGCTAGGCATGACATCACCTTATTGGGTTATAGAAAGACCAATGCTATGACTCTTGGAAAATGATCCAACCATCATATCTGACCGGGTTTCTGATCTGATTGGTGTCAGGATACTTTAGACTCGGGATGCCTGTTGAAGAAAGGTGCAACACCAATTAACGAGAAGACATCATAAGATTCTCGGGAAATGAACTATGGAAGCGAGTTCCGAAACAAGAGTTCATCATTAAATCAAGGAGAGGTGAGGAGGTGACTGATTGACTCAGCGACAATCCATTGAGATTTCCAAAAAGGTGGATTTCCACAACTATGTGAACAAGGAGATAACATTAGCCAGATCAAATGACTTAAATGATGTATGCTGGAGGGAACCATGCACAATTAAACATTGGTTGAAATGTGCACCCGAAATATGGGCTGGGTTGCACAACCAACGTCGAAATGGCGATTGGGCAACCAACACACCAAATTGGAATTCTAATAACTCTAAAGCAATAGGGTTGCTAGAGATATTAAATTCTCACAACAGACTTCACTCAACACGGGGGCCAAGAAAAGAATGGTGATGGCCAGAAGCATTGCTGCAACAAGAATTTCTTAAGAGGTGGTGAAATTCTCATGACATTCCTGACATAAAACACGGTAATATTCCAAGGTAAGGAAGAACAAATGTTGGATAGCAAGGAACCGGAGGTACAACACAAAACACAAACAAGTTTGTGTTGGAGGAAAGGCAAGAAAGTGGCCGATGATAACACAAATTGTCGAGGGCAAGGATGGTATTTCTCATCATGAATTCGATTGATATCCTAAAAACAGTCAGAATGTTGATTATCATCACGACACATTTGTCGAGAGGTTTCATGAAGATGTAATCGGTTGGCGATGACATCAAGTCAAAGAAATGATGAAGTAAAGGGTTATTGAAACCACAGATACGACACAAACTCGGAATCAAGCTTGTTGTTCAAGGCGAAACGATATTACGAGGAAAGTCGACATAAGCTTAGCTCATCGTCGAAAATTGTGATTCGGAAAGAAGGACCAGATAGCACATCTAAAAAGTTGCACGATAATGATATAGCCAATCATACTAGGAATGACTTGAAGGGTTACTAAACTCATAAGCAACGAAAATTACTTAAGAGTTATTGATTCGGCGAGCGGAATCGATTCACTTATTGGTGTTCTCGGTCGACAAACAACCCAAAACCCGTGAAGTGTCAAAGACAAGGTAAGGTAGTACTTTAGCAATGTTTATAAGATGTAGTGCAATGGAAAGATATCCTCGAGATACCAGGGGTAATACTCAAAGGTAGATCATAATAGAGGTTGGGCAGGCGTATTGACCTGCAGAAGACAAGTGATTTAACTTGTCCAAGAAATGGAATCAAGGAGAAAATATGGTCGGAACCACGTTTACAAAGGATCAATTCACAGATACCAAATGATATTATATCAAGGAAATAGTTATTACTACAAGAAGCTTCCATGATAGGATCCACATCGGATCCATGGGCATGAACACAAAGTTCAAGGTCGACTCCCACTTCTTCAATGCCTAACCTATCATTTACTTGTCGTTTTCGAAGAAGTTGTAGAGAAGAAAATTTATCTGGTAAAAACACCAGAATGGTATGACTCGTGAAAACTTTCGGGTTCACACGGTTTAGAGAAGGCATATGTTCAACCCACAAGGGCTTCTTAGTAACATATACCACAAGTTTCAAAATTAAATACACAAGCTCGAGAGAAGAGCATGGTTGGCCAAGCAGAGGATACAATTTACCAAAGGAATTATGTATTAGGGGAAGAACTCACAAGGTGATTGAATATGAAGGACACTGTCGGATAAAAATCCAACAATGGATCGGGCGATCCACAACGGAGCTGATGTGAGTATCGGTACTCACTCAGAGGAAGAAAGAATGCAGATGCATCAAATTCAAGAATCACCTGATTAGTCTGATTCTTAAATAGAAAGAAATTATGGTTTCCAAAATGAAGGATCATAAGCAGACGCTCTGATCAAGGATGGATAAGTTGAAAACACTTAGTTGGACAATCAATAAAGGTTTGAATTGCCGAGAACCAACTCATGTCCGGAATGACGTCTGAGTCGGAAAGATAATTTTAAAAAGGATAACCTGATGATTGCATGTGTACGCACATATTGAATCAATAGGCTCAAAATGGCTAAGACAAGGGATGTTACCGAGGACTACTAGCCATATGGAATTAACCATAATATAAGCAGACAAGAATTTCAAGAATAACAGGCTACGGAGGATTTTCGAAAGATTGAAAAGTATTCCAAAGAGTTTTGTGAGACATATGAACAATTGAGAAGAACGGATCCTCGATAAATGTGAGAAAAAAACCCATAAGGGTCTTCATGCGAAATAAAACTGCAAGACAGTAGATTCTCGGGACAACCGAGAATAGTTCGAGGCATCTTGTAACATCAAGAGCGACGAGAATAGATCATGAGAATGACAAGTGCAAGTAGATATCCATAGGGATATTTCGGTGGCAGTGAATTGCAAAGGCGATGAGCACAAGGGTCTCGGGAAAATATCGAGGGGTATCTTCAGAATCTTCTGACGAAGCAGGCGATCTTCTGGAATGGGGGCTCTCCGGGAGAAATAGTTACGAGAACCTAGAGTTAGAGTTAGCAAAATCATTTAACCCGAATAGAGGAGAGATCAGAGTGCCAGAGTAAAGGTCGAGGACAAAAAGATCCTAATACCACCCAATGGCGACGTGGGCCCATAAGGCACATAGCCATGTTAGAAAAAGTTTTGTAGTGACTAGACTCAACTTCGGCCAAGGAGTGTGGTAGGGGGATTCCTACAGGTAGTCGGCTCTGATACCAACTTGTGACTCCCCCGATTCAATCATACACTAATCATGCACGCAAACATGTACGATCAAGATCAGGGACTCACGGGAAGATATCACAACACAACTCTAAAAGTAAAATAAGTCATACTAGCATCATATTACAAGCCAGGGGCCTCGAGGGCTCGAATACAAGTGCTCGAACATAAACGAGTTAGCAGAAGCAACAATATCTGAGTACAGACATAAGTTAAACAAGTTTTCCTTAAGAAGGCTAGCACAAAAGTAACGACGATCGAAAAGGCGAGGCCTCCTGCCTGGGACCTCCTAACTACTCCTTGAAGCCGAACTCCATGTAGAACCATCCTCGGGATCCCCTGGCTCCTGGACTCCAGCATCTGGTTGCGACATCCGAGAAGAAGAGGGAAAAGGGGTGAAAGAGGGAGCAAAGCAACCGTGAGTACTCATCCAAAGTACTCGCAAGCAAGGATCTACACTACATATGCATGGGTATATGTGTAAAGAGGCAATATTGGTGGGCTGAACTGCAGAATGCCAGAATAAGAGGGGAATAGCTAGTCCTATCAAAGACTACGCTTCTGGCAGCCTCCGTCTTGCAGCATGTAGAAGAGAGTAGATTTAAGTCCTCCAAGTAGCATCACATAGCATAATCCTACCAGGCAATCTCCCCTCGTCGCCCTGTGGAAAAGCGATCACCGGGATGTCTGTGGAACTTGTCTTGGTGTGTTTTATTAAGTATCCGGTTCTAGTTGTCATAAGATCAAGGTACAACTCCGGGTCGTCCTTTTACCGAGGGACACGACTATTCAAATAGATAAACTTCCCTGCAGGGGTGCACCACATAACCCAACACGCTCGATCCCATTTGGCCGCACACACATTCCTGGGTCATGCCCGGCCTCGAAGATCAACACGTCGCAGCCCCACCTAGGCACAATAGAGAGGTCAGCACGCCGGTCTAAATCCTATGCGCGCAGGGGTCTGGGCCCATCGCCCATTGCACACCCGCACGTTGCGTGGGCGGCCGGAGAGCTGACGTCACGAAGGCTTCGGCTGATACCACGACGTCGAGTGCCCATATCTTTCCCGTGTAGTTGGTTAGTGCGTATAGGCCAGTGGCCAGACTCAGATCAAATACCAAGATCTCGTTAAGCGTGTTATTATGAAGTAACCGCGGACCCCGCCTAGGGCCAGGCCCACCTCTCTCCTAGGTGGTCTCAACCTGCCATGTCGCTCCGGCACAAAGTAACAGTCGGGGGCCGTCGGGAACCCAGGCCCACCTCTACCGGGATGGAGCCGCCTGTCCTTCTAGCCCCCATATCCGAATCACTTGCGGGTACTCAGAGAGCCAACCCGACTTTAGTCACCATCTGTATAGTATGTATATATGTATAGTATATACCCATGATCACCTCCCGAGTGATCACGGCTCAATAGTATAGCAAGGCAGACTGACAAGAATGTCGGGCCAATGATGATAAACTAGAATCCTATACTAAGCATTTAGGATTGCGGGTAAGGTATCAATGACTGTAGCAACAATGACAGGCTATGCAACAGAATAGGAGTAACCGAACAATAACATGCTACACTACTCTAATGCAAGCAGTATAGAGAAGAATAGGCAATATCTGGTGATAAAGGGGGGGGGGGCTTGCCTGGTTGCTTTGGCAAGGAGGGGTCGTCAACACCGTAGTCGAACTAGGGGTCGCCGACAGTCTTGAGGTCTATCGGAAAGAAGTAACGGAGAGGGAACACAATAAATAACAGAGCAATCAAAGCATCACAAAGCGTAACAAGACAATACGCGGTGTTAGGTGTGCCCTAACGCGGTAGTAGGTGATACCGACGAAAGGGGGAAACATCCGGGAAAGTATTCTCGGTGTTTCGCGTTTTCGGACAGATGAACCGGAGGGGGGGGGGAAGCTGCATGTTCGCTATGCTAGGGAGGTGTGGCGGACGAAAGGTCTGCGTATCCGGATTCGTCTCGTTGTTCTGAGCAACTTTCATGTACAAAGTATTACGATCCGAGCTATGGTTTAATTATATGCTTTTCTAAAGTTTTAAATCATTTTTAGAATTTATTTAATTTATTTAATTCAACATTATTATCCAGAATAGTGTTTGCTGACGTCATCATGATGTCAGTATGACGTCATCAGTTAATTGACTGGTCAAACTGACGTGCGGGTCCCGCATGTTATTGACTCTCTAATTAATTAACAGTTGCTAATTAGGTTAATTAGTTATTAGGTTAATTAATCTTAATTAGTGAATTTAAACAGAATTAATTAAGTTAATTAATTGATTATTTAGTATTTAATTTTATTTATTATTATCTTTTTTTAATCGTTCTAGGGTGCTGAGGCCCCCTTTTCATAGGGCCAGGGGGCCTTAGCGGGTGAGCTGGCTAGCGGGCGTTGGGCACAGCCGCAACGAGCGCAGCCCAACAGAGCACCGCGGGAGGCCGGTGGCCACGGCTCCAGCCAGGCGTGGCTTAGGCGAGGCCGGGCGCCGGACCGGGCGGCGAGGCAGTATGAGCAGTAGCATGGGGGGCACGGTGAGCAGTGAGTTCGGGCACCAGCGCAGGGTGCGGCGGAGCTAGGCAACAGCGACGAGGAGCTCCGCATCAGCGATGGCCGGGGCGAGGAGGAGTGAGGGGCGGTGACGCGACGCGACGACGATAGTAGGGGAACCGCGAGCGTGATAGGGCGGACGCCGAGCGCGACGATTGCGGGACCAGCATGCGGGGCGAGGGGAGCGCGTGTGCGGGTGAGCAAGGGTGAATGGGGCACGGGCGCGGTGACCATAGTAGGAGCAGGGAACGACCACGGAGCAGGACTGCGGGCGAGAGCGTACTTGCGGAGACAGGGAAAGGAGGAAAGGCCAGGGGCCTCACCGGGGTTCGTAGGGACGGGGCAACGGTGCGCGGGGAGCGACTTGGGGAGGAGGACGAGGACGACGGGGCGGAGCGGAAGCAGGCCGGCGAGGGGGTCCGGGCGGCGATGGACGATCCGGCCGGCGGC
>NC_057803.1:713009305-713020114 GCF_018294505.1 Triticum aestivum
GGTGTGCGTGGGGGGGGGTTAGGTTTTCGGGTGAGAGGGGGATATGGGGAGTGGCCGGCCTGGTGGCCCGGTTGGGCTGCAGGCCTGCTGGGCCGGAGCCCGGGGGTTCTTTTCCTCTCTTTTTTTGTTAGTTTTGTTTTCTGTTTGTTTCATTTCTTTTTATTTATTTTTCTCTTACTATTTTACTTAGTTTTCTTTTATTTTAGTTTTATAAAAATTATCACTAGCGCCTAAGTTAATACCTTTAAATATATTACCGCCACATTAATTCTCAACCCAAATTAAAAAAGTTTAATATTTTATAAAATTCAAAAGGCATTTATTTTAATATTCAAAGTTCTATTTTAATTATTTTGAACACTTAAACATTTTATTAAATTTAGGGTTTTTCCACCATTATTACCCATGATTTATTTAACACCCTTACAACATTTTAGTTTTGACTTTTGAAAACTTCAAATGTTTGACTTGATTTTGAATTTGAATTTTGAATTGGTTTTGAACTAACGCGAGATTAGCAACAGTAACCGTGGTGACATGGCATCATTAACAGAGGTTTAATGTAGCTTAATTATCGGGCATCACACTATGCCTTCCTCTAGGCCCAAATAATGGTGAAGTCTCATGTAGTCGACGTTCACATAACACCACGAGAGGAAAGACAACATACATCTCATCAAAATATCGAACGAATACCAAATTCACATGACTACTAATAGCAAGACTTCACCCATGTCCTCAGGAACAAACGTAACTACTCACAAAGCATATTCATGTTCATAATCAGAGGAGTAATAATATGCATAAAGGATCTGAACATATGATCTTCCACCAAGTAAACCAATTAGCATCAACTACAAGGAGTAATCAACACTACTAGCAACCCACAGGTACCAATTTGTGGTTTTGATACAAGACTCGATACAAGAGATGAACTAGGATTCTGAGAGGAGATGGTGCTGGTGAAGATGTTGATGGAGATTGACCCCCTCCCGATGAGAGGATCGTTGGTGATGACGTTGGTGATGATTTCCCCCTCCCGGAGGGAAGTGTCCCCGGCAGAACAGCTCCGCCAGAGCCCTAGATTGATTCCGCCAAGTTTCCGCCTCGTGGCGGCGGAGTTTCGTCCCGTAAGCTTGCCCCCGATTTTTTCCAGGATAAAAGTGATGATATAGCAGAAGATGGACGCCGGAGGCCCATCAAGGGGCCCAGGAGATAGGGGGCCGTGCCCTACAGGGGGGAGAGGGCGCCCCCTGTCTCCTGGACAGGGTGTGGGCCCCCTGGCCTATTTCTTTCGCTCATAAATTCTTAATAAATCCAAAAAGGTGTTTCGTGGAGTTTCAGGACTTTTGGAGTTGTGGAGAATAGGTTTCCAACGTTTGCTCCTTTTCCAGCCAGAATTCCAGCTGCCGGCATTCCCCCTCTTCATGGTAAACCTTGTAAAATAAGAGAGAGTAGCCATAAGTATTGAGATATAATGTGTAATGACAGCCCATAATGCAACAAATATTGATATTAAATCATGATGCAAGATGGACGTATCAAGAGGGAGGGGACGGGTTATGGGCATAACAATCGGGCTTTGTTTGCCCACAAGTTTACTGGGCAACAACGATTAATTGGCCTAACAACCAATTAATCGGTCTGACAGGCCATTGAATCGGCCTGACAAGTTAACATGCTGAATAGGTGTTATTCGATTTGGCCACCCGATGAGTAGATTAACTTGCCAATCAAATGATTAATTTAATGATTTCTTGAATAATGGTTTTAGCATGTAAAAATTTCTCCACATTGAACTAAAACAGGGAACAACAGGCAAATGCAAAGGCAGAGTAGTCAAGGCACACCACAAGCACATTAAATAATTCATGCATATATCCATTCATAAATAATGAACTTAGCACGAAACACTATAAATGTATTGGACCAACCATAATTTAAGACTGGGTCATTGAGTTCTTCAAGGCTACCTAGCTCAGACAGTTTCTTTCATGGCAAGCTTGGAGAAACCTACTTGGATGACCTTTCAACCATGGTGGTTCGGTACTAATTTGTTTGTCCTAACTAGAGTTACCTTTTTTTGCTGGTAAAAACTTTTCTTACTCATAAGGTTTGGTTACAATCAATGTTGTATATGTATCCAACACCCGGAGGTCCAGCACCAAGCCATACAGTGGTACGACTAATTAGTCTACCATATTTTTCCATAAAGTGTCTTGCAGAATTCTGACTACTCGTCGTACATGATTAATGCAAGTTTGTCGTTCTATGATCTTCAACATAATCTCCTGGATCTATAAAAACAAATCTTGATCTATCTGGCTTCTCATTTTCCAGCTAGAGTTACTTTTGAATGTCAATGGCAAAATTCTATGTTCGAGGCCCTGTTGCTATTCCTTTCAGAAAATTGAGAGGAAATGATCACACAACTAATAGTGTATAGTCCAAATGACAAGGCTATAAAGCAAAGTATTAAAGTGGTTATTTCTTTACACAAAATTTGGGTTAGCTTTCCAGTTTTGTAACAAGGTAATGAATGAACTGTCACAAATATTGTTAAAGGACGTAGGAGAAATGTCAAGACACTAGTGTATGTATATTAAGGTACATATGAGTATATAAATATGTCATGATAAAAAAAATGTTGGTAGATTAATGTCCTATTATTTACATTGAGGCTTTAAGTATACTGTGCATATGGTTTCTGCCAATTACACTGTCACAAACCAAAATTAGTATACACTACTCGTCAACCTGTGCATCGACACGGGCTAGTGATTTCCACATTTTTATATATTGAAATAGAATGAGGAAAAATATTTACATATTTACTCGGATAGACAATCTCTATGCAAATGTCGTGATAATATGGAAAATGAAGTTATTAATGTTTGGTCCAAGAGAAGGATTACTATAATCTCACCGTAGGCATGCACACTATAATTCAATCATTGTAATTGTGTAGTCTGAAATAGACTTATATTATACTATTTGTATATACTAAAAGTATCAAAGCTTGGGTCAAACTCATCAACCTAACTAAATTAAGAAGGACGCAATCACAAATGAAAGGACAACATCCAAGAGAAGTTATCACTTAATTTTGCATAGATGTAAATATTCCGGCTATTTAATTTGAAGAGGATATGAATGTGTGTAGAATTAGTGTATTTTGGAAACAAAAAAACTTTAGATGTTTGATCCAAAGAATTATTGATGCGCATCCAGCTCATATTTGTGAAAGTTAGTGCCATAAATTTGGGGAATGGTCTCAAAGAAACCATACATACATAAACTGAAAAAATATCATATGAGAAAAGAGGTATGAGATTAATTTCAAAATCGTATTTTTAAAAGAAAACAACAAAGGGTTATAGAAATATTTGCGATCAGTGACTTTGCTACATGAAGTAGACTACTGATTCAATATGGAAATCATGCAAGGTCCATATGTTATGTTAGTTATCATTATTGTGTCACTCTATATGGTACTTAAGATAATATTCTTGTTAAACTTATTAAAATTGTCTCATCCTCTAGATCTTTCGCTAAAAGAAACCGATTCAATATTTTTTACCAAATTAACAGCTCTTTTTGCATAAGGGTAAGAAATTATAATGTTCTATTTCTGCAAACAAACAAAACCAATAGGCTGAGATTTGCCTTTTGCGAACAACAACTGTTAGCCCTTATGATGCAAAAGCATCACCGAATAGAGGATTTTAGCCCTACTCCAGCTCAGCCTAACAGATGTAGTGTGGATGACCTTGAGTAGGTAATAATCGATGTGGAGAAAAATGCATGGTATTTATTTATTTTGTGGGATAATACATGGTATTTAAGGTAACCCTATTATGAACCGGATGAATCATATACTTAGCTATTTTTCACGGAAGGCAACATATTAGGTGTTGCCTGCTTCTCCCCATGGTACTATTTTTTAGGCTCAGTTACAGCGCATAGGCTCCATTATAGTGTATACAAATTTTGTAAAACAGTCGATAAAAGGAAGTAGATGTAGCATGGTATACATCATCCTGCAAACGTACAAGTGAATAACTCGAGTAGCACTACTTAATCAAATCACCAAATAGCCAAATATTTATTATGACCATTGGCACTCTCAAACTATTTCCTACAGTCTTCTAAAGATTTGACTTTTTTGTTTCCCTGAGGTCAAAGATCAATCTGTGAACATATACTAATTTTCTCTCAAAAGCAAATCACTACTACAATTTGACATACAAAGCATTGAAAGGAGGCATACGTTCACACTAATGCAACGTGAAGGCTAGCTGCAGCTTGGGCAAGACATTCAAAACCTGTAAGATGCAACCATGTGAAACATCGACATAACTGCCTCCGCACGAACAGCTCAAAACATCAACATAGCGTCCTTCTGCATTAGCGCCGGCTTTGTCGTTCATGCCGATGGCTCGACCCAGCACGCTGCCACCATCTCGAGTATTGACGTGCTACAACTAAACTTGTACAAATGTGATTAGTCGAATTGAACCATGTTGTCAAACTGTACATGTTTCAGGAATATCAAAACTAGAACTACATACTGTTCTGTAATGTTTTTGTTGTATAGTTCTACACTGTAGATTTGTAGTAAAACAACTTGATGGAAGAACTCAAGTTAGTCCATCCAATTTTATTTCAGTACGCTATGCACGCACAAAATATCTAGCTTTATGAAGTACCTTCTCGGTTCCCTCAGAATATCTTGCCAGTCGAAGCTCATCACCGAGGAGGTTTTCTTTTCCTTTTTCTATTTTGAGGGAATCGGCGAAGATCTGGGAGAAGAAGCATGCACGTCAGAGCTGCTGAGGCACATCTTTTCATCCAACGGTTATAAGTGGATCGATGGAAGATGGCCACCCAATACTTCTGGCATAGCGTACACTGTGAATTGCTTCTAAATCTAGATGCAAAAGTTCCAGCAGTAATTAATATTTATACATTTGTCTTGCTTACGACGGCTTCTGTTTTCACGTCCATGGAATGAAAATTCAACTATGAAGTACAACGTAAGCAAGATTTTTAAAAATTGCTATCTAAGAACATACAAATGATATTGAACCAATTAAACTAATGTCGAGATAGACCCTGTAATATCGATTAGTACTACTTATAGAATGTGCGAAAATAAATCATAATATCCTTTTTGAAACATAATTTCTTTGAGTAATAATCCAGAATGCTAAAATGTATAGAGTATTAGAGTACGCAATTCAATGTCAAGAACTGACAATAAAAAATGTCAAGAATTCTTCTGTCATTACGAGGGCGTATTGTATATATAGAGGAACTCCGCAATGGAGTGGCATGAACTGAACACCAAGAAGTATTAGAACACGTTGAGAATACCTAAATTAGATTTTAAGGGAAAAAGTACCGTGCTTTCACCTATGGCCACAACTTCCATGATGCTACTGCTTTGCACAATAGAAACAATGGCATGTTATCATTAGCACTGAAAATAAGAGACTGGACGCACATGCATCATTTAGTAGAATGAAAATTCCTAGCGCTGAAGAGGAAAGAAGAGAAACATAAAAATATTATGTTAGCCAAAACATGGTGCGCACTTATCACCTTGATATTTTGCATCTTCTTTAGAAATATTATCCAAAGAAAATTCAGTCGTCCTGCTGTAAAAACTAAAACCACACCGATGATATTACAAATTAAACTGCTTGCTGACAAGTGAGAACCAAAAAATCAGAGGAAAAGGGTCAAGTTATAAACGCAATAGAAATTTTATTTTAAAAAATAGGCACCATAATGTCCACATCAGTCTGGATTTACCTCGGGTTAGCTGTCCCATCCTATGCAAAAGTAAATGGATAAACAAAAACATGATGGCAGTGGTCATACTGAACCGTTGTTTGCAACCAACGACAGAAAGAAAAGGTGCAGCATGGAAGATAGACTTGCAAAGCACAGACCCTGTAGTACAGAACCGATGCAACATTGTCTTTCATGTAGTTGTTGGTTTGGGCCTTACGGGTGTTGCAAGCTGGAAACACCTATGGCCGCAAAGAAGAGGCGAAGGCCAGGGAGATCGAAATCACTAATTAAGGAGTACTCCTTGCAGAGATCACTCCAACTCCCCTAGGTTGCAACAAGTGGCGCGCTACATGTGCGCCACTTTTCACAACCTTGGAGTTTTCCTTTTTTTCGTAGGCCCGTTTATTCAAAATGTTTTATCTCTTAAACCGTGCGTCCAAATCTCAAACAACTTTCGCGGTTGGATTCCACGCGTCGAGATCTTCAAAACTAGATCCCATGTTGATAGGTTTGACAAAAAAAAATTCATGAAATAAAAACCCGGATGAAACAAACGAATCGGGAGCACGGATTTCTTCCCTTTCCGAAAGAGGCACGGCCGCGCCTCTGACGAAATCACAACCGTGCCTCTCGCGGAAGCAAAACCACGCCTCTTGCGAAAGAAAAACAAAATAAAAAATGCATTTTTTTCCGTTTCCCAGGAGGCACGGCTGTGACTCTCGCGAAAGCACAACCATGCCTCTCGCGGAAGCAAAACGTGCTTCTCGCGAAAGAGAAAAAAAACAGAAAATGTGTTTTTTTTTCGTTTCCAAGAGGCACGGCCGTGACTCCCGCGAAAGCACAACCGTGCCTCTTGCGAAAGGAAAAAAAACAGAAAACGCGTTTTTTCCGTTTCCAAGAGGCAGGGCCGTGCCTCTCGCGAAAGCACAAGCGTGCCTCTCGCGAAAACAAAACTGTGACTCTCGCGAAAAAAATGTGTTTTTTTGCACAAAAAATGTTTGGTCGAAAACTAGGGAAGACCGGTGAAAAACCAAAACGTCAAAAAAAACCCGAAAAAAACCGTTTAAAAAGCCAAAAACACGTGCGAAAAAATAAAAAGATATCCGGAGGGAACGTCCAGAGCACGACACGTGGCGAATGGCTGAGAGCGTGTTGAGTGGCGCTAATCGTTACAAGGCTCCCGAAGGAGCGCTCGTTAATTAGTTGCCCTCCAGGGAGATATGTTTGAAACCCAGGTAAGCCGAGAGCAGGCCCTCATGCAGAGAAGGCCAGCAGACGGCAGTCCACGACGTTGTGGCCAGGGCAGTGCATCACCCATTAGAGCGTGGTAGAGAGAAGATACGGGGGAGGATGTGCTACCCCGCAACAGGAGGAACCCAAGCCTGGACCTTGATCCAAATTTGATTGGAGCCATGAGGACGACGGCTGCACGCTGTGGAGATTGAAACAGGGAGAGGGTAGGGAAGAGATTGATTTCTTTTGTTCGTGATGTGCAGATTGAAATAGGGGAGGGTCAGGGAGAGACAGAGATTGATTTTTTTCTTTTCACGTGATGTGGAGACTGGAACAGGGATGTGTCGGGGTTGATTTTTTTTTTCGATAAAGAGCATTTCATTGAATTGAAATATCGAGTTGATACAATCGCATCATAGAATGCCCGGCCTCTGCATAACTAGATGCACACAGCCAACAAGTCCACAAACCTAAAAATAAAAAGCTAAGGCTTGAACAGCCAGTATAACGAAAAATAAAGATAAAGCCAGCCTAAGAGGCGGCGAATCCTATCCGAAGATCACACTGCCATCCATGGGGGTAGAAAACCTCCCGGGCCGTACGCTCCAACCGAGTAGACGCCATCATAAAAAGGTCTCTGTCCTCCGGTCTCTGCAGGATAGACCACATACGGAGCCATCACGAACACACATGAATAACCTGCATAGGAGACGAAACACATTTGTTGTTAAAAATTATATCATTCCTGGTGAGCCACAATGCCCAACATAAGGCAGCCGCCCCCACAAGGATGTGTGCAGAGAATTGTTTATCTATTCCCCTCAAACAATTGCCGAACATGTTCCGTGCACTACGTGGGGGAAAAAGATTTGAAGCTATTTGGACAATGGCCCACACAGACTGAGCAAACTTGCACTCAAAAAATAAGTGTTTAATAGACTCGTCCTGATGGCAGAAGACACAACTTTTGCACCCTTGCCAGTTGCGACGTGCCAAATTATCCCTAGTTAAGATCACCCCTCTATTCATAAACCAGAGGAATATCTTTACTCTTAGAGGGATTTTTAGCTTCCACAATTTTCTGTTATCAATTGGAACCTCGTTATGAACCATAGCATCATGCATGGATTTGACTGAAAACTTTCCATTCTGGTGCAATTTCCATCTAAAGGTATCTGGTTCATCCGACAACTGAATGACCTCCAAACATCTAAGCAAATCATTCCAGGCTGCTAGGCGAGGTCCTAGAAGATCCCTACGAAAAGAAATATCAGGGTTTGCCTGACCCCAAGCTTGTTTGATCGTGACAAATTTATGTCTAACAATCCGGTACAAACTTGGGTATTGCACGCTAAGAGGGTTGGTCCCTAGCCAGGTATCTTCCCAGAAACGGACTTGGGACCCGTCCCTGACAGAGAACGTGCCAAACTGAAAAAAGAATTCTTTAGCTTTCATAACCCCACTCTAAAAATGTGAATCACCAGGTTTCCAGTAGACTTGAGATATAGCTTTGGAACCCACATACTTATTACGAATGATTTCCTGCCAGATTCCATTCTTAGTGAGTAGTTTGTACACCCATTTGCTGAGAAGTGCGATATTTTTAATCTCAAGGTCTTGGATTCCAAGACCCACTTGGCTTTTAGGTCGACATAATACATTCCACCTAGCCAGGCGATATTTTTTGGTTTCATTATCACTGCCAAAAAAATCTTGATCTAAAATAGTCTAAGCGCTGAAGTACTCCTTTTGGAAGATGGAAGAATGATAACATGTATAGAACCATGTTTGTGAGGACCGAGTTGATCATAATTAATCGACCCCCGTAGGACAAGAGTTTGGCCTTCCAACTGGCCAGGCGTTTCTCCGGTCTCTCTTCTACATGCTTCCATTCAGCTATAGTCAAGCGCCGATAATGGATGGGGATGCCCAGGTAACGAATCGGGTACTGCCCGAGTTGACAGCCAAAGATGCCACCATATTCTGCTGCAACTTCTGCGGCCTCGCCAAAACAGAAGAGCTCACTCTTATGGAAATTAATTTTGAGACCAGAGAGTTCCTCAAAAGCACATAGCAGCAATTTGAGGTTTTTGGCTTGTTCTAAATTGTGGTCTAGGAACAAACTGGTATCATCAGCATATTGTAGAATAGATAATCCATGTTCTATCAAATGAGGGATGACACCGCTAATTTGTCTGGCTATCTTAGCCCTCTCAACCAGGGTAGCTAACATATCAACCACAATGTTAAATAAGATAGGGGATGAGGGGTCCCCTTGGCGAAGCCCCTTCCTAGTCTGAAAGTAATTGCCCACATCATCATTTACCTTGATGGCTACACTACCTCCAGACACAAAACTCTCTACCCATCGACACCATGTATTCGAAAACCCCTTCATGCGTAATGTTTGCAACAGAAAGGGACATTTAACTTTATCATAGGCTTTTTCGAAGTCGATCTTAAAGATGACTCCGTTCAACTTTTTATGGTGAAGCTCGTGTATAGTTTCATGTAGAACAGCAACTCCATCTAATATGTTCCGTCCTTGCATGAAAGCTGTTTGGGTGGGTTTGACCACATGGTCAGCCACCCCATTTAGCCGGTTAGTCGCAACCTTCATAAAAATTTTAAAACTAATGTTTAGAAGGCAAATCGGTCTATATTGTTGAATCCGACTAGCATCTTTTGTCTTAGGTAATAAAATGATTTCCCCAAAATTTAGACAGGAGATGTCTAGTTGCCCGGCATACAGTTCATTAAACAACTGAATGAGGTCAGACTTGATCATATCCCAAAAAGATTGATAGAACTCCGCTGGGAACCCATCTGGGCCCGAAGCCTTGTTGTGCTCCATCTGAAACACCGCGGTTCGAATTTCCTCCTTAGAGAATGGGGAGGTTAGGAATTCATTTTCTGCAACGGAAACTTGATGAATGTCATGTATGATAGACTCATCCATCTCAACGGTTGTATCATTTGATGGTCCAAAAAGTTGTTTATAATACTTAGTAATGTAGCTTTTAAGTGGTGCCTCCCCCTGGATCCAACCCTCCTCCTGGTCTAGAACGAAGATACGTTTCTTTCTGTGTTTGCCATTGGCTAACATTTGGAAGTATTTCGTATTATCATCTCCGAGGACGAGCGAGTCCGTCTTACAGCGTTGGTACCATTTGATTTCCTCCTCACGTAACAGGCGGGCTAACTGCTCATTGAGATGACTTTTTTGTTCAATCTCTGTGGTAGAAAGAGGCCTCACCTCTGTGATTTTATCGAGAGTATCAATTAAGGTTGAGAGACGCAGCTTCTCTTTCTTGTAAATACCAGTTGTGTGTTTAGCCCATCCACGGAGGAATCGGCGCAGAGCGCGTATACGATTATTCCACCGTTGAATGGGCGTGTTACCACGAGGTTGGTGTGCCCACACTTTTTGAACCAGCTCATGAAAACCCTCTCTAGTGAGCCATCCTAGTTCAAACTTGAACTGATGGCAATTCACACTAGGAACTGCCTGACCGAAGTCGGTTAGCAGTGGAGCATGGTCAGATAAGGCCTCGATTCTTTCTAGTGTCCGTACCGAAGCTAGGGGATATTTATATTCCCAGTCGGTGGTAACTAGTACCCGGTCAAGTTTTTCATAGGTTGGGTTTGCTCTGTTATTGGCCCAGGTATACCGACGACCAGACATAGTGAGTTCCCTCAAATCGAGACTGTCAATAACAGCATTAAAAAGAAACGGCCATCTTGAATCAAACCGGTCATTGTTTTTTTCCTGCTGGT
>NC_057803.1:713020381-713044473 GCF_018294505.1 Triticum aestivum
AACATAGGATGAGGATTCTCTCGGCAGGTATTGACCAATTCTTTGAGAAAAGCCGACTTAAACTCCTCTTGAGCGGCGCCATAAACTGCCACCAAGCTCCAAAGGAAGTTGTCAGATTTATTTCTAAGGTGGAATTTGATATGGTATTCCCCCTTAGACGTGGACAGGAGTTCCAGATATGTGGAGTGTATACCCAGCAGTATGCCCCCAGACCTCCCAGATGGCGGTAGGATGTGCCATTTGTAATCGTACCCACTTGAAAAATGGTCAAGATCACGTGTTGGGAAGTCTCTTTTGCCACACTCAGAGATGTCCACAAAGTCTAGAGCATGATCCCTAACACAATCGGAAATATGTTTGTATTTAGCCAAGTCCCCAAGACCTCTGCTATTCCAGGACATTCCTCTCATGATGAACATTTTTTTTGTTTAGAGACCTTTCCTAGAGATTGATAGAGATTGTTTTTCTTTTGCAGGATGTGGAGATTTCTTTTTGATAACGCGTGATGTGGAGATTGAAGCAGGGAAGATTCGGGGAGAGATATAGATAGATTTTTTTTAGTCTTGGGAGGAGATTGATATTCAATAGTCCCACTCTAGGGGAACATTACGATTAAAAAAGCAATCTTAGCTTTCCATCTTTTAATCCAACAGTAAATAAGTGGTTAGACGTGAGAATTAATGTGGAAACTCGGATGGTTCCTCCAATTAGTAAATATAAGATTTCTGCCGACCACCTTGTGACAAATCATAATTATCTGCTAGTACATTGTGACAAATCATATGCAAATCTACATGGTTATTTATTTGTAAAAACAATAACATTCGTTTCTCAAGTTATTAATAATAATTAACATTATATTTCCTACTACAACAACGCAAAGAAAAACGTGCTTCTGCCAACTACCTTGTGACAAATCAAAACTGGAAGGTGGTAAATATGTTACAATTGGTATGTTTTACTTCATTTATACCTCAAGATTTGGTACCATCAGGATTACCACCTAGTGTGTTAGGGATACCACTAGGACTTGAACTCTAATGGGTTAGGGATACACTGTCGTCCAAACTATACAACCACATGTTGGTTGTATGTATGTCGTGTGTTAATTTGCTACCAATCACTAGTTGTGTGAAGCCTGGAAAATTCCCTAGGGTTCATGCGGGCCACGTGCGTACCTGGTGGTTCTGTTGACTGGTGCCTGATATCACTGTGCCTACGTATCGCCAACCAGCATTGACTCACCCACCCTAAAAGAAAACTGGGTCGGATTGATTGTTGATAGTATGAAAATCGGAAAGGAGCAGCTTCGTTCTTTCTTCCTGCGTCAAACTGCATGCGCACGTACACTACGGTCGCTATCCTGTCCTATGCACATAGCACAACGTCCAGCGCGACTGCGTAGGAGTGTTCTCACATGTAGCACTGCCGGTCTTTGTTGCGTGGTGCTCGCTGCGTCCATCCTCTGCGTTCAAATAATTGTTTCACGTACGGTAGCTATCGCTCACGACGACTTACCATCGATCTTTCTTTATGTGCACGTACGCTATGATATAATCCTATGTAATGAGGGACTTCTATTTAGCTGATCCAAGAGCGAGCACAACGCAGCGCCAAGAGAGAGAGAGAGAGAGGATGGGCACCGACGCCTCCGTCCATCAGCAGGAGCCATGGTTCGTCTTGCTGGCCATCCTCGGCGCACTCTACGTCGCCGCCTTCGTGTACCGCCTCCTGTATGTCTCCGGCCTCACGCTCTGCCTGCGCCGCGCCAAGGACCTCCGCGGCCACTACGGGGCATGGGCTGTGGTCACCGGCCCAACGTCCAGCATTGGCCGCTCGATGGCCCTGGAGCTCGCGCGGCGCCGTCTCAACCTCGTTCTTGTGGGCCGCGACCCCACCGCGCTCCAGGACATCTCCAAGACCGCCTCGGAGACCCACGGCGTGCTCACAAAGACCGTGCAGTTCGACCTCTCCCTCGTCTCCACTCGTCAAGGTGAAGCACCAGTCACCACACAGACACACACACACACACCCACAGCACGTACGTGCTGATGTATCGTGTTTTGCCAGGGGAGGAGGCGATGGGGCGGCTCCGGGAGGCCGTGGAGGGGCTGGAGGTCGGGGTGCTGGTGAACAACGCCGGCTTGGCAACACCGCACGCAGCATACCTGCACGAGGTCGACGTGGAGGCGTGGGTCAAGATGATACGGGTGAACCTGTGGGCTGTGACTGAGGTGACGGCGGCCGTGCTGCCCGGGATGGTGGAGCGAGGGAGGGGCGCCGTCATCAACATCGGCTCCGGCTCCACGGAGGCGCTACCCTCCTATCCCCTCTACTCCGTCTACGCCGCCACCAAGCGGTACGTGTCGTGTTACACGAACACACACTGAGACTGTGAGATTGACTTTTCTTTTTCATATATACATGCGGATTTTGGAGCAGGTACGTTGCTCAGTTCTCCAGGAGCATATGCATTGAGTACAGGGGCAAAGGAATCGATGTCCAGTGTCAGGTAAAGTACATCTGCAACCGTGCGGACAAACCATAACTTTGATGGCTTTGCTTTTTCTCTATTTCTCAAGTGTGCCTGAAATTTTGCTGTCTCTCGGTCACTTTTTTTTTCTTCCTCCCCTCTTGGCCGGACCACGCCGAAGAACTAGCCACAACATCTATCTTAGGGTGAAGCCATGGCCCCATTATCCATATTTGGAGGAAGGCACAACCCGATTATCTATCTTAGGGGTGGGGATGCAGGGGATCGCCCGAGGTTTTAATCGGTGGTGTCGGACTTAGAGGGATGGCCAGGGCTGTGGGAAAGGTTGAGGGGAAGGCGAGGCGGTGCGCGGTAGTGCGGGGCATGCGGGCCGTTGATGGATCAGATGATGCCTTGAGGAAGAAGACAAATGATAGGAAGAAGATGACCTGTTAGCGGTTGGATGCGGATCGGAAAGACCGAAAAAAAATGACTGATACGAATAGTTTTTTCAGGCAGCATTTAGACTGGGATGCAATTCTTGTGCCAGAGAAACCATAGAAATCACACTCATATGCCATTAATTTTTCCGGTGCAGGCCCCATTGTATGTGGACACAAAGATGGTGACGAACATGGTGAACCGGGAAGGCCTCTTCTCATGGCTGACCATGCCGACGTCGGATGCCTACGCCAATGCAGCTACGTGCTGGATCGGGCACCGCAGCCCGATCTGCATGCCCAACCTGAGCCACCGGCTCCAGTGGTGCCTCATCCACTTTATCCCAGACCGCTTCATCGTGGCGCACCGCCTCCGCGAGACTCTTCGGCAGCGGGCTGTCTTCCAACGGCTGAGGGCATCAGCTGAGGGTTGGAATCGTCGCATGCCATCAGCGGCTGCCTCAACCGCCAGTGAAGTTAGCTAATTTGCACGAACTATGTCTTGGTACTGCAAAATTTGTGGGGCTTGGCCGGCAATCTGCATGACAAAGAAAATAATGATGTTTAGCTTTGTGGGACATTGGAAAAAGATGGGAAAGAAAATGAAGTAATATGGGTCATATTCTCTCCGTAACAAATTATAAGACGCATTTGAGATTTCCTGGTCTGTGCTACCCCTGTACCTCGTGATCTCAACTTGAAAATCAAATTTGTCACAATCCCAGCTTCTTCCTCCCGACGCCTTGCACCTCGCCATGCCGCTGCACCAGCGCGTCTTCCTCAGGCCCAGCGTGTCGCCACCCCAGACCAGCACATCTTCCTCAAGCACCTTCGCCGAGCGCGCCTCAGCGTCCAGTTGGAGATTAGATTATTTGCCCCATTATATTTGGGCCTTAGATGATTTGCCCCACTTTACATAGAAGTATATCATTTGCCCCACTTTTCATTTTTCTTTTGATAATTTTCCCTATTCAACTATTATAATCATTGCCGAATTTCTATCCTTTTTTTCTCCATGCGAAAAGACACAATTGCCCTGTGGCTAATTTACAATTTGGTATTGTACACATCTTTTGGGTTTACAAGGTTATATCCAAGCGAAGCAACTAATTAACAAGGAACTAAATGTATCTACTTTCTGTACATGGCTTTACCGAACGGAACCAACTATATAACTAAGATATCATAGATTGCTTATGTTGCTTGCGTCGTCACGTTCATGCACAGTGGAGTGGCGGATCCACCGCCAGCAACCAAGCCATCAACTCCGTTGACCCCCGGACAGCGAGGCTTCACACAGGTGGCTGCTAAGACGATTCCACAAACTGCCGGACAGGGAAGCGACTCTTCCGTCTGTGGGTCACCACAATCTTCCCCAGATTGATCAGTATTTGATCTCCCCTCCCTCCCACCCCACCCCAAACACACACAGTGCCACACGGGTCCAGGTTTCAAACTCTCGGCATGCTTCCACGCTAGGCAGCTCATGACGCTGCTACACTAGTACAGTAAACCCCCTCAACTGCAAGACAATGATGGACACATAATTATCAGTAGTATAAAGTTCTAAAATTATCAAAATCCTTAAACCATTGGATGAATAATTCTAGAAAGAGGAAGTAGAGGATCATATGTTGCCTTGAAGAAGGTGGTGGTGGTGGTAGCAAACTTATGCTTTATACAAGAAAGGAATTCCAAACATGATGTTCACCCATCTCGTCGGCAGCACTAACGCAGGATCGCACGCCTTGGGCACCGACGTCCGCTTAGTCTCCCTCCTTGGTACCCGCCACGACATCCTGTGCACCGTGCTCCACCACAACGGCTATGCTTCCAGGTGCGCCACCCTGCGCCTACCTAAGGACTTTGCAGAGAACAACAACAGCGCGCGCATCCTCATAGCCTGCATCGAGCTCACCGTCACCGCCTTCCACTCGCCCGACGAGGCAGACACCTTAAACACCCTCATTCCCCAGGGGTTGTTCGGTAACGGTGCTGGCACCTCCATCGTGGGCGGCGACCCAGACATCCAGGAGCATACGCTGTTTGAGATGGTCTCGGCCTTGCAATACGTGATACCAGACACTGAGCACATGCTCACCATTCAACTCGGGAGCGGGGGCATCGGCGGGACCATCGTCATCGCCGGGGGCATTGTTGAGATGTGCCTACAAGATGCGTTCGGCGACCACCTAACCGTCATCGGAGGCTTCGTCGAATGGAACAACCTCTCCTGGGCGGTGCATCCCGGCAGTAGTGCGATGGTGGACAACATCGCCAAGGCGCCCCGGTTGGCCCCGGGGAAGCTAGCTGCAAGCAGAACCGTGGTGAGAGAGTATGGTAACATGCTTGGCGCCACGGTGATCTTCGTGCTCGATGAGGACAGGCACCAAAGAATTGATCGTGACGGAAGGGAGCTGGCGCTGATGAAGACTCGGGGGTGATGATGGGATTTGGGCCGGGGTTCACTGCGGGGACGATGCTGCTGCACGCTGCCACCTAGGTAATTTGAAAGAAGGAACGGAAAACTCATGACTTATATATTCAATAAGTACATGCAATGCAACCTTTAATATTTCCATATCCACATATCACGTATATGTAAGTACGTGTAAGAGATGTGAACATGTGATACGAGAGTGGTGAGGTCACGTAAGAGTGATCTACAATATATGGTTATAAATATAATTTTAGATACTTGTAAGTTGCTTGAATTATAAATTTGGGTCAGTCGGGTTTTTTTAGGGGGTGTTACCATGCTTTTATTCAATGGAACCTAAAAGTGGCAAGTACATGAAATCTGGGGGGTGTATCATCCATAAATGGCGGCCCGAATCTATTGTTACAGAGGATTTGGCTAACTCATGAGCTTCCCAAACATGTTCTCTCTTCTCATGCAAGATATGAACTTCCTCAAAATCGGTCATCAGCTCCCGAATATCTTGAAGAATTAGGCAGCACCTTCCCAAGTACTCGGACTTGAGGTTGTTCACCACCGTTAAGCAATCTGTAGCAATATTTATGTGTTTCAGATGAAGATCATGCTCCAAATGTAGCGCCTCTCTCACAGCCATAGCTTCTAGTATCTCTGGTTGTATCATATCGTGCATTACCACTGAAGATGCACCACTATAAACTCTAGTATGGTCACGGCATACCACAGAACATAAGCCCTTGTCTACATGCCTTCCCACAGCCGCATCTACATTCATCTTCATACATCCTTTGAGAGGAGTTTTCCATGCTCCACTTGCCACTCGCTTCCCTGCAGTTGAGGAGTTGGATATCCCCCTTTGCTTGTGATTAGTAGGGATCAAAGATAGATCTTTCAAGTATTTTTCCACAAAACTGAAAGTGCTCAAAGGTGAACGAAATTCTTGTTCGTGTATTGCTTTTCGCCGAGCCCACCAGATTGCCCATAGGGTAACTAACACTTTAACGGATTCCTCTCCTTTTAGAGTATTCGGTAGCTCCATCAGCCAGGCACGAGCATCATTCGACCTGACCCCTATAAGATGTTCAACAAGCTCCGCATCGACTAGTGCCCAGACGCATTTGGCCATGTTGCAGTCTATCAGCGCAAGTCGCCAATTATCCTCTGCATTATTACAAATTTGGCACACACTCAAGTCTGCCATGCAAAGTTTCTGACTTTTCACGGGACCTTGATTCGCCATAGCTTCTTCCAACTGTTCTGTTTCTGCGACTGTATTTGATGAGGATGAACTGCCTTCTAACCAGTCTTCCCGCCTTCCCTTTGTGTCAGTGAGCATCCGATATGCCGACCGTACCGAAAAAACCGTTGCACTCATAATGCCATGCTGAATGGTTCTGCATATTACGCGAGCTCAAAGGAATATTGAGGATAATATGAGCATCAGGAGGTTGGAAATGTTGTATCACTTTTTCTCTGTTCCATGACATGGTGTGACTATCGATATAGCTGAAACCCACTCTGGAGGATCAATGGTTCTTGGATGGAGGGTTCGCAACATAAAATCACACGGGAGCCAGCAGTCCTCCCACGACCGGATCGACTCGTTGTAGCCCACCCGTTTAATCAAGCCTTTCTTGAGAACTGAGATACCTGCGCACATCGCCCTCCAAACTTGTGAAGGTGATTTCCTAACTCAGCTTACATTGCATCCACCTATGGAAAGTAAAGGGCCTTTAGAATTCTTGCACTCAGAAGTTGGATCTTGGACAAGTCTCCACACTTGCTTAGACAACATGGCCAGATTAAATAATTCTGTATCCCTAAGGCCCAAGCCACCTTGGTATTTAGGCATTATGAGAACCTCCCATGACACCCGAGCCACCTTTCTTTCACCATTCATACTGCCCCAAAAGAATTTTCTCAAGATTTTATCAATTTGTTGGCATAAACCTCTCGGAAGAATAAAACATGACATGGAGAAGTTAGGAACTGCATAGGCTACTAACTTCATTAGTATTACCATTCCTGAAGATACCATGCACTTCTCAATCCATCCCTTCACCTTGTTCCACAATTTGTCTTTAATATATTTAAATGTCCTGTTCTTTGGTTTCCCAACATCATATGGTAGTCCCAAATACCTCTTGGATGGAGATTCATTTGGTACATTCAAAATTCCTTTTATCAATTCTCTCCTAGCATTCAGGCAACCCTTACTGAAGAAGATACTTGATTTTCCAAGGTTAACCTTCCGTCCCGAAGCATCAAAGTAACTCTGAATAATGTTCATTACTTTATGGGCTCCATCCTCATTTGCCTTCAACATCAAGAGACAATCATCAGCAAATAATAAGTGATTTACCGGCGGTGCTGTAGGGACTACAATCACACCACTAACATTGTCATCTATACCGTTAGCCTTCAGCAAACACAAGAGAACCTCCGCTGCCAGCAGAAAAAGATAAGGTGATATAGGGTCTCCTTGCCATAAGCCTCTCGAATGGTGGAATTCTTTGAGCTTGCTTCCATTCATGAGCACTGTAAAGGAGACAGTAGAAATACACTGCACAATTTTTGTCACCCAGGCTTGGTGAAAATCTAATTTTAACCTCACAACTTCAAGATAGCTCCACTCAACCCGGTCATAGGCCTTCATCATATCCACTTTCAGAGCACAAAAATGATTATTCTTGCTTCTCGTCCTTTTCATATGCTGCTATAATATTGTCAGTGATAAGTCTACTTGGCACAAATGCAGACTATTTGGGCAAAATTATCTCCGGTAAAATCGTATTCAACCAATTTGCATAAACTTTGGATGTAATATTAACACTAGTAGAAAACAGGGCTTTTGTTCAGGCTGGGCCAGCCCATTAGTCCCGGTTCAGTCAAGAACCGGGACCCATGGGGGCATAGGTCCTGGGTCATGAGGTCAGGGGGGCGGCCGGGCCATCGTGGGGCATTGGTCCCGGTTTGTCTGGCCCCTATGGTCCCGGTTCCAGGCATGAACCGGGACCAATGTGCCTCGCTCCTGGCCCATCACCATTGGTCCCGGTTGGTGGCATTGAACCGGGACCTAAGGGTGTCCTTTAGTCCCGGTTCCAACCACGAACCAGGACCAATGAGTTGCCTATATATACCCCCTCGCCCGCGAGCAGAGCACTCCACTGCTCTGTTTTTCTGGTCGGCCGTTGGAGAGCTTTGTGGTGCTCTAGCTCACATCCTATGCACATAAGGTGTTCGATGAAATGCCTGAGCCACACTTAAGCTTTCTCCTCTCGAAGCTCCTTGTCCAAGCTCCATTTTCCTCGAGATTTCTCTAGGTTTGGTGGTTCGTCTTGTCCCGTCCCTGTCCTCACCGCCGTTGATCACCCGCGCCGATCTCGTCGCCCGCACCACCGTGGTGAGCCTCTTGATCTTATCTTCTTTCTGAAAAAAGTTCTTACTTGTATGATTTAGATAGATACTTGAGTAGTTTTCTTACTTATTATTGTTTGTTATTTCATAGTGCGGTGGTTTTGGTATCCACCTCCGTCGGCCCTCGTCCTGTCTACGATTCAGATGTGGTATATACATTTTCTTTTATAACTATTAGTTTCATTTAGTGTTTATGACAATTATGCCGAGCAACGTGACATAGATTTTTTTATCTAGGAGTTATGTGAACCGGAAATTTCAACCGACCCTATTATCGAGAGGTTAAATTTAGTTGAAGAAGAAAACAATTACTTGAAGGCCTTACTTCCGCGGTAGATCCAGGTTCTAAATACAACACCTTTTGATCTTTCTCTTTCAAAATTTTGCAATATTATTTGGAATGATAGAAATATTTGATATTTTTAGTAACTGAACTTTTTTTTGAAACCTCATAATATGATATCATCATCCTAATAAGTAGTAGTACTAGTATTACAATTATTACATCATTATTACTATTATTATTATCATCATTGAATGATTCATCCCCTTATAAAAAAGACATGTTCATCCCCCAAAGCACTAAGAGCCAAAACACCTTGTTCATGTCATCATAACTAACCAGCTAGCTAGACATCCCCTAGGTGGGGGGGGGGATGAGAATGACTACCACACTTCATGAAGAACTCTACCGAAGTGATTTTCTCGTCATCATCAGTGATGCTAGTCTTGTCTTTTCTTTCACACTTACTGTCACCATCATGGTTTGAGATCTTCAAGAGCACCGCATCACCGTGGACTATGGCGTTTAAACTTCAACAACAATTGTTTGCATAGTAGATGTTGTTTCTTACCACATCACCGCGCCTGTTAGTTGGCACGTGCACCGATTTGGAAAATGTATGCCCCAAAAACAAGGCGTGGTCGCCTAAGCTCGTTACGTCCTCCCATTGATCCTTGTAGTAACACGTTGTCGTCCCACTTTTCATGTTTTCATGTTGTCAAAAAGGTTGTACACCTTGAAGAAAGGCTCACGGTCGCCCCACCACCAGGTCACCATCGCTATTGCAAGCTTGTCGTGCAAATCAACTATGTAAATGGAATACTCTTTGCAAGAGTTTCTCAATCCAGCACGGCAAACCATTTGCAATGCTACTTGGGTGTCTCTGATGACCATTGGAGAGGGGAAAAGTCTAAAAAAAACTTGAACTTATAGTCGAAAGCTAGATCAAAACCCGAACTTCTAATCCCTGAAATCAGCACACCGAACTCTGTGATCCCGATCTATTTTGAACCTTAGCATGTTTTCAATGGGATTGTTGGCAGGTCTGGGCTGCAGCCCGACGCGACTGGGCCAGCCCACCAGCCGAAGCGTGTTTTTATTTTTCGTAAAAGGCGATTTAAAAGATTTAACCCAAAAAATGAGACTCAAGGAAATCGAACTTGGGTGCTGGTGTTTCAAAACTCTCCCGCTAGCCAACCTAACCAACGACAATTAGTTGAAAACGAGAAGCACGAAACTATTTAATCACATACCACAACATGCTTTTTTTCAAAAAGTGTTCACACTTTAAAAAATGTTCAGGTTTAAAAAATAATCATTTTCAAAATTTCTTTGTGTTTGAAAAAAAGTTCGTTCCAATTTTTTTGACAATTTTCAAGAAAAAGTTTCAAAAGAAAATTAAAATATATTTTGAAACGTACACATTTTTATATAAAAATGGGAACAAATTTTAAAACCTCAAAAAAATCAAAGTGCGAGCACTTTCTATTTTGCTAAAAATGGGAACAAATTTCAAATATTTGTTCAGGTTTCAAACTTGTGCGCAATTTAAACTTGCTGCGGGATGGGTGCCACGCGTGTACATCAAGTCATCGATTGCAATTTTTTGTTCGTACCTTACTATGCTGGCTACTTGGTTCAATATGTCAATGCGGATCAACCAGTGCACTTAAGAAATGTATGGAGAAAGTTTAAATCAATGACAATTTTATGGATGGAAAAAGCTCAAGACTTCTGAAGCTAAGCTTAGGCATACGAAGATGATAAATGTGTTATCAAAGAAGGAAAAAAAATGATTTTTTATGTTGTTTCTGTTGGAGTGACTTAGTTAGTGTGCTAGTGGGTTTAATATATGGAACAACGTTTTGTAAGAAGTCGGTGCACTTAAGGCCGCTGATGCTAAGCTTAGATTTAACACAATGAGAAATGTGGTACTAATGAGGAAAAAAAATGATTGTTCCATGCCGTGTCTATTGGAATGAGATTTGTTAATGTGCTAGTGGGTTTAATATGTGGAACCATGTTTAGTAAGAATGTAATTTAAAATATCATCCGGTGGCTTTCATACATACTCATTGCCTATCTATGTGGAGGTACATGACAACTAAAGCTACGGAATTAATGTTTTCCATGCACGTGCTTCATACTGTATAGATCCTTTTATGTGGTACTATTCTCTCTCAGATAAATTATCATCCTCCTCTATATGAGTTACCAAGATTAAGTATGAAATTAATGAAAGCTCACATACCATGGGTATGTACCGAGAAAACGACAAAGTTATGTCAATTCTCTAATGAATTAACCTATCTGCCAAAAGAATTGACCCACCCCGGGAGGTTGGAATCATGCTTGCCTTCACGGACATGCACAAACCATCACCTTTGGGGGTTATTTTTGCACATATTACTTATCCATAGTGTTTGTTATAGAGAACACCGACTATTTGGTGCAACCAGTTGCAAACAGGTCTAATTCATCGCTTAGCTTAGTTGAAATAATTTCTGACATGTGTGCTCCATAATTGACCATACTCAAATATCCTTAAATTCATAGAAGAATAGTTGTTCATAAAAAAATTAGGCATTTTTTGTGTGGATGCATTTTAGGCTACTAGTAAGGTACGCATGCATTCCACGTAGGATCTTAGATAACCAAAGTATTAATGAATATCAACATACCAAATCATAATAGGTAAACATACCAGTTTGAGTTATATATGAATAACACAGATGTAGATTTAATTATCGTAGTTCACCCCAATGAAAATCAAATTGTATATACAAAATATTCAAAGTTGTATGGTATATAATACTACGCAGCTTATATTAATATATCCAAAAAAAATGTCTCAAGTATCTCAGTAGCTAGTATGACATCTCTAAAGAGAAATGAAACTTATGAACATCTTTTCATAGTCTTGAATACAATCGTAAAGAAAAAGTGAATGAAAATTCTTCTAGAGGACAAAAAAAAATTTGGCACTAACGTATGGAAGATTCCAGAAGAAATGAGAAGGACTATGATGTGATCTTTGTGAATTGTAGATCATGAACTAAAAAAGTAATGACAATTCATTTGGAATACAAAAGTTTGGATTTAATGTATGGAAAATTCGAGGGCAAAGAAGAAGTGCTTCTGTTTTCAAGTTTGTGCATATTGTGCATTGCAAACCATAAAGTACAAAATAATAGTAACTTATTTAGAATTTTTTTTGACAAATTAAAGTTTTTGAGATTCTGTAACAAAGAAAAACTGCTATTTAGGTTTGCTCATTCTGTTGGCTCAACATAGAACCTTCTAGTTAGTACATGTGGCAGAATCTGATGGGCTGAAGATGATATCGTACGACCAATAGTGCTTGGATTCCTGACCTTTGTACCATTAGATTGGCTTCATCCTTTGACCAATATTCCAAGTTATTCATACAACTATATACTGATATATTAGATAACAAACTTATTGTTAATAAACAATCCATCTTTGCTTGAAACCTGTGATTGGTTTCTTTTTACAAAAATAAAAACTCATGTTGCACTAAAATAAATATTGGAAATATATATTCGTCAAAATAATATGAATTGTTACGATCGCTGTTATCATGGTTTAATAGCCTATTATTCATGAAATACCAACGCCTATATGATTGTGCTACATTATCCGAGGTCAAATCCATCTATAAATTTCATTACAAAACGTCAAATATTGTTTTTGGCACATTTTAAGTAATATTTGTATTTTGTCAAAAGTATATCAGTTAAACCTTAACAAGCATCAACGAAGAGTGTCATTTTTGGACATGCAACAAGTTTTGTTTAATTTTGGTGTTTATTCAGCCTTTGTCCGCACGCCACATAATTTCACAATTTTTTAGTAAACTTCAATCATTCACAAAAAATAAAATTGTTGTAGTGCTGCTTAAAAATGTATCCACGGGAAAATTCCTAATTTTGAGTGAACAATTATTTTGCCAATATTTAAGTGTGTTTTAACATTCGTGGGACCCATGATTCATGAATCCCATCTGCCATGCTAAACATTAGATCAGACCCGATTGCAACTTATTACATCAATAGTTGTTCTTCACTGCAACAAAGAGTTGTAAATGTCACAACGAGAGACTCGGCAGGCAGGTAAATATATATTCATACTCACGCTGCTGCACTGCAGCTAGAGTTAATTCAACGCAAATAACTCGTCATGGCAGGCATTAACCATGCACGGATCATCGAGCCTACTACAATAGTACAGTCTACAGATAGGTGTAAGACGTTTTTTAACACGACACTAGAGTCAAAAAACATCTTACATTATGGTACCAAGCTAGCTAGGTCGATCTGTAGCCTTGCCCGCTCGCTTGATTGATCACACATGGGCCGGCGCGTCCAGCTTGTCGAAGCAGGGCACGTCCGCGGCGGAGTCGCCCACGACGATGGTGATGGTCACCGGCCAGCAGTAGTACGTGGTGAGGACGCTGGTGGTGGCCATCGCCGTGTGGGTGGACAAGACCCCGCTCAGCTCCATCTCCGCGCCGGATACGCCGCGCCCCTCGTAGAGGGGGCGCACGTACCGCATCGTCAGGTCCTCCCCCGGCTCCAGCCCGGCCACCGCGGTCGCCTCGTGCGCCATACGCTGCGCCACGTCGATGCGCTGCGGCAGGTCGAACTCGGTGATCCTCGCAGCAGGTCCCGCAGACGCGTCCGTGAGCCGGACGGTGACGTTGGCGTAAACAATGGTGGCGCGCCCGCCGGGGTTGTTGGCCTTCAGGACGACCCTGAAGACCACGACGTTGCGCGGCGGCGGCAGCGACGGGATGTAGTCGACAGCCACACGGCCGCCGGCGAGCTTCAGCTGGAGCTTCTCGGGGCGGAGCATCACCACCACCGCCCGAGCGATCACTCCCACGGCCACCAGGGTGACCACGCACGCTAACGTGCACCGCACCGCATATAGCCACCGGAACCTCCTCCACCAGCTCGTCGTCTTGCTCCCCTGGTCGGCCATCCGATCTAGATGTTTTTTATTGTCGGGGAAACGTGTACTGGCTAATGAGCTAGATATGGATCTTGTGTTCGTGGATGATAGAGAGATCCACTTCCGGTATCTATTTATAGAAACTTAGAAGTAGAATACACTACCAGCAAGTTCCTTGGGCCAACTCCAATGCGGCAACCCATTTTATCTGTCCGCGTCCACTAGTTTAAGTCTAAATGGACAAAAATCATGGCCAACGCGCCGACGCAAACGAATGGGTCAGCTCCAACGCGCCGACCCATTTTGTCCACTGAGTCCTCCCAGGCCTGCCCGCCTATGGTACACAGACCATTCTCCCTCCCAAATAGCACCAGCCCTCTTCGCCAGTGCCGCCGCCCACTTCCAGCTTCTGCACATCGCTCCCCCCTGCCATCGCGTCCACTGACAGCCCCATCGTTGGCCGCATCCATCACTGCCTAGATCTGCCATCATTGTAGCCGCGACATCCACGGCCTGCCTACTCCTCGGCCACCGCCGAAGAGCGTGGGGGTTCGACATCCGTACTGCCTCCATCTCCATGGACGGGCCAAGGAGGGCTCCATTCACCGGTCGCGACTCGTCAACACCCCACCCCCATCGCCGCCCGCAAGATCTTTGGGTGTTTGCCTGACTCGGATGAGGTATGGTTTCATCATGGTGGATAACTTGGATGATTATTTTAATACCAACTTTGTATGTTCATCATCTGAAGAATCGTCCGACGATGATGCTGCTGCTGCTATAGCTACTTTGGACGTCAATGAGCACATAGCTAGGCAGCAGCCAAGGTTTATGGCATCGATCCCTGGCCATGCTCCAGGGTTGAATCGTAACAGAGAGAGCGACCATTCCCTACTCTATAGCGATTATTTCAAGTTCAATGACCCACCATTCCCTCCCAAGCTTTTCTGACGATGCTTCCGGATGGCAAGACACGTGTTCAGCCATATTCGTGAGGTAGTGAAGATGTATGATGATTACTTCAATTGCAAGTATATGATGCCCTTCGAAATGCAGCCACGAGAGTGTAAGTCAAAAAGAGAGGCTAGTTTTGATTTATATGTTTAGTCCACTATTGTGTTTAGAAATTTCACTTGATGCCCCGTCTGGCTTATGTTTGTTATTTATTAATTCATTGCGAAAGGGTCAAAGGTGAAATATTAAGCATCACAAGTCTTTAAAAACACACCTTTACAAAAGCATAACATTATATTTAAAAAATTAGGGGTGACAAGGTCTTCTTCTTCCTGCATCCACTGGTGGCGTGCCGTGAGCATAGCTCGACACTGTGAGCATAACTTGTTTAAATTCAGGATCCTGTAGAAATTATGATCGGGAAGTCATCGATGCAGACCAGGAGAGTCCGGCGACCCCGATCTACGACGCAGATTGTCGTATCGTAGAAGAAAAAATAAATCAAAAAAGGGTCTGTAGAAACTTCAAAGACCACGAAAGTCGTCTAATCCAAATGGATCCACGGGAACTAATATTGATTGGATTCCAGATGATCCGACGGAGATACTACTCCGAAATCCCTCCTCGAACGATAAGCACACCGACGAAACAAGAAATTGGCAGGGAAGACAATATCCGAGTGAGACAGTGATGCCGCCTCACCACCCCAAACCATTCATGAAGCCTCCTTAAAAAAACTGAGACAAATCGCCGATGCCGCTACATGCCAGATCTAGGTCGGATGTTGAGCTCGCATTCACCCAGGACCAAGCACTGACACCGTCTTCTCCAGTGACCTAAGCAAGCTGAACCGTTGTTGAAGATTGCCGCGCTAGATTACCAGTGTCACCGCCAAGCACCGCATGCCGAGTTGTCGAAGATCGCACCTCGGCCACTTATCTTCGTTGCTGACCCACAACAAGCCACCAAGTCCACTATAGCAGCACCCTACGACCAGCAACATCCCTGTTGTTGCCGGTGCCTCAGAAGCTTTGCCGACAAGCACCACCGCGAGAGGGAAGATGATAGGGTGATGGCTAGGGTTTCAAACCATCGAAACGAATAAATGAAAACTGAATGGGAAAACAACGTCTCGTTCGTAGACAAGCCATGTTTGTTATTTGCTATAAATTTATTATTTATGGAGATAGATCTTTCCTAATTTTATATGGCTATATTTTTTAATGTTCACAGTTTTTTTATTCATTTATATCTTCATTGGTGCCTAAAGTTTTAATCTATTTTTTTTTTGTAATCAGCACTCTGATATACACTACCACACTAGTTTCACATTTTCAAAGTGTGCAACTGACTCCATTGATAATATTCTTTGTGATTTAAATAAAAAATTGTTCATTTTGTGTTCTCAATCTTATTTTTCCTTCATCTATGTATCTTATTTGGCACCCTCTGTTATTTCCTCTTTGGTCTGGTACACACTAGTTTCACATTTTCAAAACTTGCAACGCGATTCTGCAAAAAAAAAAATTAAAAAAAATGCGACGTGTGTATTTGTATATTGTGCAACTGATCCATGTGCCCTTTGAGTTTGCAAAAGTCGACTGTGGATTTCCCGCAAAGAAAAAGGTCGACTGTGGAACAGTCGGCCAAAAAAAAAAGCGGCGCTGATATATACAGCGGCAAGACGCCCCACCCTTGTAGCAAGAAGCCTTCTAAAAAGAAGGTACCAGGAGAGCATTATCGCCGGCCATGGTGACCAGCGGCAGTGGGCAGTTCAAGAGTGCAGGCCCCGTGTGGGGCCCGAGGCAGTACATCCTGGCGGCCACCGCCGTGAGCGCCGTGGCCGTGGTGACCACCGTCGTCCTCAGCCCCGCACGCATCGCCTTCTCCGTCACCGGCGCCTCCATCAGCACTGTCGAGGGAGCGTCGTTGGTGGCCCTGAACTTCACCCTCCATGCGGCCAACCCTAGCCGCCGCGCCGGGGTGGAGTACAGCTCCGTCACGACCAGGCTGCAGCTCTACAGCGCGAGCCACGCGGCGGCCGCGTGGCTGAAGACGGACGTCCACCAGGCCATGCCGCTCCTGCAGCCGCCGGCGAGCTCGTGCAGCCTCCGCGCGTCGGTCCTGTTCGACTGCAAGGAATTGGGGTGCTGCGGGCGCGCGCCTCCGATGACCGTGCTGGTGCTCGCCCAGGTCCGGTTCAAGGTCGGGTTGGCCTACTCCCGCCAGTACGATGTCCAGGTCTCTTGCCAGCCCGTCGACTTCTTCGCCGCCACCGCCGCCGTTGCAAGGGTTGTATGCGTTGCCTGACTTCGCCGCCACCACCGACGCCACTCGCCTACCTCTAGCTAGCGATATGTCGATGGCGAGTGGCGACACGAATAATTTTTTCATGTTGAGAACCTTTTCATTTTAGGGCATATTAATTACGCTTTTTGTCATGCCAAAATATGGTCTCAAATGACTAAGGCAGTGGTCATATTTATTGCATAGTTTATGACAATGTGCCTAATCTAGGCACTTAGGTGTATCTCGCCATTACAAACAACGTTGCCAAATAGAGTTTACAATTGTTTGTGCAAAAAATAATTTTTTGTTTTCAAAGTGTTCAAAATAGATATTTTTGTGAAGCAGGTGCAAAAAACCGGGTGCATAATGGCACCACTCCAATATTCACAAAAAGTAGACAATATTTTTTTATCAAACTCCCAAGTTTTGTTGATTTTCTATATTTCTAGCTACTTTCTCACATTTGGATGACTTTATGTCCATTTCCTAGAAGTAATTCAAATTTGAGCTTGAAGTATGTGATATCTCTATCCTAATAATTAACAAGAAATATTTTTAGGTACACAAGTCATCATTATATGGAATAACCACTTGGAGTTTTAGGAGATTCGACCCCTGTCCATGAATAGCCATGCCGACCATTTTGGTCAGTTTTGGAAAAAAATAAAAGAAAAAGAATACAAGTTAAAAAAATGCAATCCTTAGGCACGGAGGCCTGTTATGTGTACTAGTTGCGAGGGAAAATATCAAACTTTCAAATGAAAAATTTGAAAAAAAAAAACCTTCACAAAACAAACCATCGTGTATAAACATTCATGTCTTTCAAGTCAACTGACTAAGATGACGGCCATATTCATTCCATAATTTATTATAACGTGCCCAAATCAAACCCATATTTGCATCTTGCCATTACAAACAATGTTGCCAAATAGAGTTTCCAACCTTTTGTAGAAAAAAAAAATCATTTTTCATTTCTTAGTGTAAAACAATGGGTATTTTATTGAAGTAAGTACAACAAACAGGGTGCAAAATGGCACCACTCCAATTTTCACAAAAAAGTAGACCTTGCTTTTTTTCTGGAAAATTCATAACTTTTACGCATTTTCTAGATTTCTAGCTATGGGCCAGACGGGCATATAATTCTTCGGCGGGGCCATGGGTGCGCTTATGTTAAAAAAAAGGGTCATTTTAGGCAAATAAGAGCATCTAAGCCGGACACCTCAAACCCGCCTCAAACGCCCGGGCGCGTCGCCCGATCACTGGCCGGTCATGAAATTTCGACCTAGCCGGGCGCCTCAAACTGGCCTCAAACGCCCGGACTAATAAGCGGCACCCCTGATATCCAGCCCAAATATGGGGAGGACATGAGGGGCAGGTGCGCCCGCCACGTCGGACTGACGTCGGGTCCCACGCGAAATTACTCGGAAACTCGGCAGTCCGAACTTTGTCCCCTTATCCGGCACCGAAACCCTAACTCTCCATATTTTCCTCCGCACGTCCGCCGCCGCCACCACTTTTCAGTCCTCGTCCGCCACCACTAGTAGCCATGTCCCCACGCCGCCGGATAAGGGGCCACTCGTTTCTAATACCGGAGCGCCGGCTGCAGCTCCTTGTGCAGATCCGAGCTTTGCGCGGATCGCCGCCGGGCTACCTCCGGATGCACTGGATCCAGAGGAGGAGTTGGAGGAGGAGGAGGAGGAGGAGGAGGAGGAGCCATAGGAGGACGCGGATCTGCAGGCGGAGTAGCAGGCCATCCTTGATTCCCTCCGCTCAAAGTCGGATGCGCGGAGACTAGATGCCGTCGCCGGCAGGAGATGGAGGTTCAACACGCTACGTAATAGGAGGAGTTGTTTGCCTACATCGATGAGGTCGAGCAGGAGGAGGAGGAGCCGGAGCCCTCCTACGCGCCCGGCACCGACGTCGTGGACATCTCCGACGACGAAGATTAGCTAGAGTAGTACGTAGGATTTCTTTTGCATGCTTTGTATGGATTTAGGGGTTGAAATATGAAAGACTCGGGTGCAGATTAGCTAATTCGAGGTTTGACAGGTCACTGCCGATTCCCGGTCACGTCCGCTGGTGTTCGAGGGACCACTTTTGTTAAGTCCGGCTGTGCTTTAAATACAGCTGCTGGGGAGGGCTTCTTCATCCATTGTATCTCTGCGGCCACGGCCTGCTCCAAGCTCCATCACATCGTCTCGTCTCGCCCAACCAGTTGTGCTGGCAGCCAATGTAGTACCTTGGCCCGCCTCTCCTATCGTGCCCTTCTAATTAACTTGTTGCGTCCTTGTTCCTGGACATACTAGCAACAAAGCGGGTAGTAAATGGCACCGCAAATTAAAGACTCGATTGGCAACGTCAGGTCGATATATATATATATATATATCCGTATAAGGAAGGCACAGGCCCAGGCATGTCGTCCGGCTGCACTGTTGCTAGCTAGCGCTCGTTGCTAGTCGACGTGACTAAGCATGCATTGCATGCCCAATCAATTCTGCTGGTTCCACATTGAGAGTGGCACAGCTTGCAACCAACTGCACTGTGGCTAGCTGCATTCAATCGGTGTGCGTAGGACGAGTGGATACGCGTGGATAGATAAAATTCTTTTTTTTTTTTGAAAGTTCCAGCTCGGCTGGCTTCATTTGATTTAGCAGAAGAGTGAAGAAATACAGGGTTTAATCAAAGCGATCAAAGAGACAAAACAGAATAATGGTTTGTTCATGAGGGGTGGCTTTCCACTCCCCCAAAGACTCAAAGACTCTAGGTTTTTATCTCGCGCCTAAATCCCCGAATAAGGGCTCGATGGCCTTGGCTCCAGCAAGGCGCCATTGTTTCATATTTTCCCTAATCGCCCTGATGATACATGTTGGCTCTGCTTCCTTGGCTCTGAAGATACAATTGTTTCCTGCGTTCCAGAGCTCCCGGGTTGTTGCCATGATCATGCATGGTTCTTATTCCTTTCCTCCCCTCCTTGTTCGTGCGGGAGATGATTTGCCTGATCGTCGAGGTTGTTGATAGATAATTGAGCCGTGATAATGCTCGAAGGAGAACGAGGACATTAGACCCACATTAGACCACCCATAATGGGTAGTGACTTAGACGAGTAACATGCATATGTTACTAGTCTATATTTTTATCTTTATATTGAGAGTAACATATATGTGCAATATTAATACTTCATATATTAGGACATGTACGTGGGCTTCCGTTACTCAATAGTTTACTCCATACCTGCCAAGCTTAGCGTAGCTCTTAATTTTCTGAAAAGGACAAGTCCCGGCCGCTTCTATCATTAGCCCTAGCCGTAGCCAGCTATTCACAGTTGGCGAGCTACGTCGTGGGATCTTGACGAGAGACTCGGTGGGCAGCTCGAAACGCTGCACTGCGCTCCTACGCAGTTGATTCAATATGGATGTACGGTATGTATGTACTCTCGGCAATTAACTCATTTTGGAACTTGGCAGGCGTCGTTCATGCATGTATAGCCAGAATTCATACATGCGATGAGAAGAGAGTGTGTTTCCACGGTGTCGCTCAGAATCTACTCCTTTCAGTATAATGAATGGAGAACGTCTATAATCATCTCTAATCTTTTGAACACATGTAAATTACTCCATGCATTATACTGTAGTGTAGATGAGTTGTGTTTCCGTACTCTCTCTCTCTCTCTCTCAAAGTTGCAGGAGCACTGCTACATGGACGATATTTTTGCGGCCGATTCATGCACCACACCAAATATCAGCCATACATCCCATTTGTTCAGTGAGCTACAGCCATCGATCAAGAGTGTCGTGCGATTTTCGTCTGCCGTCCATCGTTTGCGGAGTTATTTCGTTTTCTGGAAGGAAATGTCCCGGCCGCTTCTACCATTAGCCCTAGCCCTAGCCAGCTGTCCATCGCGGCCGAGCTAGTAATACAGCTACCTAGTACACTGGGAAGCAGGCATGCGGCATGGCTGGTATACGCATGGTGCCAAGCATGATATATTGATGGATCGTGATCCATGTAGCCGGCAGGCATGCACATGCATGAGAAGAGAGCGTGCGTGTCGGTGTTGCATTCGGCCCACGGTGCCGCTCCCAAATAATCATTTGAACCCATGGTTATCAGTACTACCTCCTTCGTGATTTATTGGTCCCTTTGTATTTCGTGTCAAATTTTGACCATAAATTTTACTAACAAAATGTTAATGCATGTCACAAAAAATTATATTGTTGGATTCAAATTTAAGCATAGTTTCCAACAGTATAATTTTTGTTAGTAGCACTCTGTTAGAAATACTACTACACGAGTTGTGTTTCGGTGCACTCTTTCTTGAAAAGTACCAGTACTACCTCCTTCGGGATTTATTGGTCCCTCTGTATTTTATGTCAAATTTTGATCATAAATTTTACTATAAAAATGTTAATGCATATCACAAAAAATAATAGCGTTGGATTCGGATTTAAACATAGTTTCAAATCGTATAATTTTTGTTAGTAGCACTCTGTTAGAAATACTAGTACACGAGTTGTGTTTCGGTGGGTGCACTCTTTCTTGAAAAGTTGTCGGTAGATGTGGTTGCCGTCGAGGAGCCGGCGTGTATGTGTATGTACTGAATTTTACTAGCAACATGTCGATCAGGCCACTTTGCATGACTCACTGGTAAGTGGGCTTCCTTCATTATGTACGACAGGGAAGTGAGCTTCGCTTCTACTTCGCTGCCCGAGATGAGAAGGCGCCGGGAGAGGCTCGGGAGGCGTGGTGCGTGCAGTGCAGTGTATCTATGAACATCACAACCTGTCTGTACGGCGACGTAGAAAGTTTCCTCATCCACATCACAGGACGACGTCAGATTGTCTGACGTCATAGCACTCGCCTATGCTCATTGCATATTCTGATGTAAGTGTGAAATGCTGAATTCATATATATTTGGGGTTTCAGCCCAGACGCAGATTTTTAGGATATTATTCAAGACATACCCACTAAAGCATTTTAATTTTTAACAATATAAAAAATCAATAATTTATGAAACTTTTATGTGAGGATCCGTATAGCGAGAGCGAGATAAGCTGAGCCATGATGATGCTTGCAGGAACAGGGACATCACAACACGTCTTCCTTTTTTATAAATGAAAAGAAACAATGACTATTGGTTCCTTTTTTTTTTGCGAATGAACAATGATTATTCGTTCGAAAGTGAAAGAGTGTGGCTAACTGCCTAGCTCTCAAGAATGAACTAAGTTTAACGAGCTCTTACACCATTTAGTTTCACGTGAAGATTCCAGCGAATTTTTTCAGTTCTTCTTTTGTTTATTAAATGGCGTATGAGGTACTCTAGGGTTGTTTGGTTTGAAACTAAGTTTGCCAAAAGTTGCCACATTTAAGATTAGGCACGTTTGATCAACTTATGTGGGTGTTTGGTTTAAGCCTCATCTTAGGCAAGCCACACTAGAGCTCCACATTATATATACACAAAAAATGTGGCAAGATTTTCATAGGCTTGCCAGCTTGCGGCTCTCATTTGTTAAACTAACTTTAGACAAGCTTTACAAAAAAATATGCGGCAAGGTGTGACAATGCAAGGCCTAGAACCAAACAGCCCCAGAGTAATTCCATCTAGGGTTTTCAAGTTTTTCAAGTTTTCTCCACCAAAATGCAGGGACCAATGCAATATTCACTCAACGTCAGTTACGGAGAAGTTTTACTACTTCCGCGTGCAATGCTGGCCACGCGTACCAATAGATAGAGAGGAAGGAGAGATTAGCCCACTTGGTTCAGATACGAATCCAGCAATATAATTTTTGTTAACATGCACTAACATTTTGTCAGTTAAATCCTTGGTTAAAATTTAACACAAATTACAAAAGGGGCCAATAAACAAGGACACAGGTAGTACCTACCAAGCTGAGTGGAGCACTTAATTTTCTGGAAGGACAAGTCCATTGCTTTAGCCCTAACCATTGGCAGCTGAGCATAGCGTCCGAGATACTGTAGCTACGTACACTGTGAGGTAGGCATGCCGCATGGCTGGAACACGCATGATGGCACGGTGCGTGCATGTGTATCTACTGAATTTTACTAGCAACCTATACTAGGTACGTCGATCAGGCCACCTTGCATAACTCACGGGTACTGGCTGCCATCATTGTGTACGACACGCAAGTGGGCTTCGCTTCTACTTCGTGCCAATTTATTTACCACAAGAACAAAGGCTGCCCTAGACCTAGCTTATCCATGGGCAGTGCACTGTATCTTTATATGCACATCGCGGCTTGTCCGTACGGCGACGTAGAAAATATCCGCTTCCACGTCACAGGATGATGTCACATTGTCCGACGTCATAGCACTCGCCTATACTCATTGCATATTTCCATCTACTCCCTCCCTCTCATAATATGACAGCGTTTTTAGCACTAGCGTACCATAATATAAGAGTGTTAGTGTCAGAAACGCTCTTATATTATGATATGAAAGCATTAAGTGTTAAATGTTGAATTTATATTTGGGGTTTCAGGACAGACACAGATTTTTAGGAAATTATTCAAAACGTACCCACTAAAGTATTTTAATTTTTCAATATAAAAATCAATAATTGATGAATTTTTTTTGGGGGGAACATGATCACTACTCAAGAATGAGTTTGATGGAGAAATGACTTTCACGGTCTGCTCTGTGGGAAAGAATTGGTTTGATATAAAATTAACATTCAAGTTTTTTGAAGTTGTAATTTTTTTTCACCACAAGAACATGAAAGGCATTTCCTTGTGAAACTTTGCACATGAGTATAATACTGGACCATGTTTGTTATAAAAAAAATCAAAATTGATTGACTATGGAGTATAA
>NC_057803.1:713044702-713085323 GCF_018294505.1 Triticum aestivum
AATCATGATATACCGACATAGAAGTTGAGCACATAAAATTAAATATGTGGTTCTAGTATGTCCACATGGATATTAGTTACCTACTCCCTTCGATCTATTTTAATTGTCGATGATTTCATACAATTATACTAAATCAGTAAAAAAATGCTAATTTATTACAATTGTACTCCCTCTGGTACTTTTTAGTCTGCAAATAAGTTTTGCTCAAAGTCAAAGTGTGTCTACTTTTTTACTTTGACTAAACTTATAAAAAAGTGTGAACATTTACAATACCAAATAAATATTATTATGTTCATTAAAATAGATGGTTTCATACTATATAGATTTGGTACCGTAGATATTGATATATTTTTAATGTAAATTTGCTCAAACTTTGACCTGACACAAATCTAATACGCGGAGTAAAAAGGACTGGGAGAGTTCTAAATCAGTGATAATTAATATGTACCGGAGGGGGTAACATTTTTTACTTTTTATGCATGGTAACTGATCGAGTAGTTATCACTAAACAAATGTACAAGTTGTAAGTTCAAACACTAGTACACATGCTTTGGGCCTGTACTTGTGCTCCTCATATAAATTCAACATTTTACTGATTTGTACTCCTCGTATCGCACAATGTTTTGTACTCCGGCTTGATTTACTAATAAAATGTTTTGCTAACTATGAGTTGGACTATACGTAATTTTAACATGTCTGAAATTGATACCCTGATCCATCCAATTTCCCCTCGTGACGCTATTTATGTTTGTCAGATAGTGGGGACTTCTTCAATCCACAGACTGTACAACTCAATGCGCTCTGCCATCTTGGCTCTCACCTTCTCTCCTCTCTTAACTTCTTTACACTGTTGCCACAAGTAGTACTACTGTACTACCTAGAGAGCAACGTGTAGTAAATGGTCGCAGAAGACTCGGCCGGCAGGTCGCCCCGCTGCTGCAGTGCACCGTAGTGTGCAGAACGTGGTACATGCAGCACCGTGCGTTCACATCGATCGATTGCACCGTGTCCATACGACGACGTAAGTAAAGTGGGACGCACCACATCGTCCTGCCGAGCACCACCTGCGAGGTCACACGTTCCATCTAGAACGTAGGGTTGGGTTTGTTATTTAGGGTTAGGCTTTGTCATTTAGATTTGTGCTCTGTCGTTCAGGGTTTGAGTTTTTGTTTATGGATTGTAGAGGTCAAGAGGTTGTTGTTTAGGGTTTGAGTTTGAGTTTGTCGTTTAGGTTCACAAGTAGAGGTAATTTGCTAAAGAGGGCATGGCTAGGTAGTGATAAGTGCCGTTTTTGTGGTCATAATAATAATAAAATAGATCACTTGTTCATCCGGTGCTCTCCGGCAAGACATGCCTGGGGGTAGCCAAGGGTGTTCTTGGAATCAATATGAAACCTTAGTTATGTATATGTAATGTCTGCTTGGATAATCAATATCCCTGAGATGTTGAGAGGGATTGTAGTTGTAGGGGTTACTGCAACCATCTAGACCATTTGGAAATTTTGTAATAATGCGCGTGGAATATTTATCCTTATGATCTGAGTCGTGTGATGACTCAAGCGGCTCACTGGCTCGTGTTTTGATCGTGTTTACAGAGACGAGGACTTTGCGCGCTACATGTCGAAGGACCAAAGTTGTTGTGTCAGGTTACGGCTGAGCTTACGAGTAGGAGTGGTTGGCGACCCTAGTCCTGAGGATGGCTTGTTGAGCCCTCGGGCATGCTGGGGGTGTGGCGTCTTTGTTGATTAACTGTTATGGAACATTTTGTAGATGATGATGTAAAAGGTTGAGCAGCCTATCATCCAGGGGGTTGTATGGTCTAAAAGCATGTTGTTAGGAGTTTGGTGCTGAGAGCCTGGTGCTTCATGTTTTGCTTTCCTTTGTTTCATTGTTATATGTTGAACTTGATCAGATCTTTGGGACGATTCCCCCTCCATATGTATTATCAGTTTCATGATGAATGAAATTGAGAGATGTGCACCTCAGTTAGAAAAAAACATATTATTTGAATTCTACCGAATGAGATTTGCTCTATGACAATTCGTTATGTTTCTTCATATTCAATAATCATTTCAACAATAGTATTTATGTTGCCGTGTTTGCTAATACACATTTGCCTAATTTTTTGGGTGTTTTAGCCCATTTCGGCATAAGAGCAAAGTGACACGAACGCGGAGACAAGTGCAGAAAGGTCGATAGCGCTGTCCCCGATGAGGCCCGTCAAGAACACGTTGGAAACGGGGATGCCGCATCATCCCGCGACATCGCCTGCAAAGGTGTGACAACATGTTTACCAGTGCGGGTGCATGGTCCTGTAGTTTTGACCACCGCTCGCATTCAAACGGGGATGCCCCGATCAACCGTGGCTATTGGGAAAGCCAAGTACAACTTGGGTACTCAATTGACAAATCAACATTGATGGTAAAATCAACATCTACACGTAGAATTCTTGCACGCGCGCGAGCACACACACAGACACACACTATCATATATTTTACCACACAACTTCAGATTGATTTCATAAGATTGATGTTCCGGCGCCGACGCGCCTCAGCGCGGCAGCCACAAAAGGAGAGGCATGGTTTGAAGAAGGAAGAAGAGATGAGGTCTGTTAGATGAAGATCGAACGGTGGAGTGGAATTGAACTAAACTCAAAGAAAAATAGTAATCAGGTGATTATTTACAAATCGGCCCCTTATCTTGCTGGTGGTATACCTCAATCCTTGGACATGACACCATTAACATCTTCTTCCTCCGCGTGCTGGTCGTCCACACGATGCATGGCTAGCAACAACCACTTCTCTTACATGTTGAGAGCACGAAGCTCTTCTATATATAGAGCCAAATCGGAACAACATTCAGTATCTATAGCAACCACAGTCAGCCATGGTGTGCTCCCTCGTCGTCATCCTCCTCTTGTCCATTAGTTCCTCTATTGCCCATGGCGCCGGTGCAGCTGGTCGCCAGCGCTACCATGCAGTGGAGACCGGGCACTTGGAGCCTAAATCCTTCTGCTCTGGCCTCAAAGGTACGTAGCGTAGATGGAACCATTGATGCAAATCGATCAACGTCCATGCATGGGCTAACCCATGCGAGCTTTTCTGATTTTTCTTTGCATGCAGTGGCTCCATCGGCGGAGGGCACGTGGGCGCCGCTGCACCGTCCGTTCTGTTGGAACCGCAGCCCTCTAGCTACCTCTCCTCACAATCGAACGGTGATGGAAGAAGATGAACAGTAGACGAGAATTTTCCGGCGACGAACGCCCCGGCCGCCGAACGGGCTGTATGTTGACTACTATTCAACTCAACTACAAAACACTTACATGGAGGTACACACGCACACACGCAACACAACCTAGAAGAACTCTCACATCGACCAGGCGCACATCACGGTCCCGACGGAGACTACATCTTCCTGGCTATTCCGTCGCTTTACACAGCTAATGAACATGGCTTTGTATTGGCAGCCGTACGCACGCACACAGGGCCGGCCGCTCCACTCGCCACGCACGACCCGGCCACGATCTGCATGCAGCGCCAACGGATGCACGTTCAGCGCATGCACAACTTTCTCTCAACGGCCAGCCTCACGTACTCATCCATTCCTTGAAACTAGCTAACTACTTGCATGCAGCTAATAGCCTCAAACCGAAGCACAGGTGCACACATGCACGTACATGAGACATGGTCAAGATTAAGTCTTAACATTTTCCCTCCTAATCTTGACATGACTCACCAATGGCCGTCCTTCTTCCTCGAGGACACACGCCAAGCTCCGCCGGCGACACACGCCTGGCGTTCCTCCGCGCCCCGCACGTCCCGCGCGCACCCGGCGCGTCCGACGAGCCCGACCGCACCAGTGCGTCCCGCACGTCCCGCGCGCCCAACGCGTCCGTCGAGCCCGACAGCACCAGATGCTCACCGCGTGCCGCCTCCGCGTCCGCCATGGCAGCCGCCACGCCGCGCCTCCGTGCCACGCACCTTCCACGGCTGTCGCCCCGAGCCGTCGCGACCTCTGCGCCACCACGCAGGTCCTTCACGACCTCCTCGTCTCCGCGACCGCCTTGCCCTTCGCGCGCACTTCCCACGTCCCCACGCTCCCGGCCCGCGCTCCCACCGCGCACGTACGCGATCTGCGCAACCAGGTCCAGCGCCTCGACGCGGTCCACTCCCGCGGTCCCGACGCGCCCGACACGTCCAGTGCGCACCCATAACACGCACCGATCGCGCCCGGCTCGCCGCCGCGTCTTATTGCCCTGCACCGCCGCGGCCTCCATGCTGCCGTGCCGTGTTGCGCCGCCGCGCCACCACGCAGCGCCTCGGCGGCCTCCGCGGTCGCCGCACGCACGACGTCTCCGCCCGCCGCATCCGCCACGCGCCATGAGAGCCACAGCGCCGCCCACCTCCATGGGCCGACACACGGCCCGGAGCTCCATCGCGCAGCCGCCGGCGAGCGTCGCCACCGCCGGCACGCCTCCGACAAGAGGCGACACCCGAGATGAAACCGGCTCATGATACCAATGGCCCCTGCTCGCCGTCCGCCGGCAGGGCGCCGGTGCTGTCCCTGCTGGAGATGCTCCGCTGGGGCCAGGTCCGCACCGAGTACGTCCGGAGGAAGGCCAGCGGCGGGGCGGAGGACGTGCTCAACCCAGCCAAGCCGCACGTGCTGATGACCCAGGTGGACTTCGGTCCCAGTTCCACCTTCGGCATGGGCTCCGGCTCCGGTAGCTCGTCGTGGATGAACGCCGACGGCAACCCGACGGTCGTGTCCCAGCAGACCATGGCCATCGACACCACCGTGGACGTGCCGCGGATCCAGTGCGCCCCCTGCCCCTGTTGGCGCAATAAGCCATGCCCCCACGGTGGTGAATAGCGTCGGGTGCGCCAGGTCCGGTCTGTGGCCACGACAATGTCTGGGCATAGTCTGACCTTTGTATGGGCATGGTCTGACTAGGGTATATGCATAGTCTGGGGTGTGTCTGTGTACAGGTTGTGTGCGTGCGTGAGTGTGTGTGTCTGTTTAGCAAGATAGCCAGGGAGGTGACCGCGTCGCCGCACTGAAAACGGTCGCGTTGTTCACCTTGGAGCGCGGCAGTGTGCTGGCCGCGAGTGTGGGGCGTGGCGAATGCAGCGGAGGAGCGAGGCGTGTAGACAGAGTCCCGTGGTGGAGTTTGTGGCTCCATGCACGAGGGCGGACGACTCGGCAGGAGAATGCGTACGTGCGCGTAGAGCTCGCTGGAGTTGGTTTCGTGGTCGATGCGTCGCCGAGGGGCTCGTGTGTGTTGTGGGGAGTCGAGTTCGTGCTCGAGGAGTAAAGCCGTTCGGGCGGCAGGCGTTCATGCGCCGGGAAAACTCATTGTGTCCCTGTTCCTTTTCCCTCCTTCTTCCTCCTCGGTTCGGGCCGTAGAGAAAGAGTGCAGAGAGAGACAGAGAGATAGAGCGAGAGTTAATTGCAAGGCAGTACCACACTTCGGCAGGTCATAACGAATCAGTACCATTAGTCACTTTTTTGCCATGCAGTATCAACCCTAAGCCTAAGTGTTACAAGACGGTCTTTATCTCGTTTCAACCAGAGTGGTTTCAATTCCTTCTTGTTCATTGTACTCGTCATTCATAGCTTTGCAACCTCCAAGGTTCACATGGTGTTCCTTGTTTCTATTTTCTGACATAGTGCTCTCAATTGTGTTCAACTCCGTTGTGTTGTTTCTTTCAACTTTTCAACCTCTCAACGTTCTTTGGTTTCACTCATTTGTCGAAGAAGCAACTTGGTTTTACCTCCTCTCTTCCTCTTCCGTTTCTCTCCGGTACCATCCTAGATCTCGGGACGAGATCCTCTTGTAGTGGTGGAGTGTTGTAACACCCCGGATGTAACTTTCCATATTTGTAACTCCAACTCTTGCCATTTCCGGCTATGTGTTGTGATATTTCCTTTGTGGTTGAGTTTTTGTCTTTTATTTTGCATTTTGTTCATGTCATGCATCTCATCTCATAGCATCATGCGCATTGCATCTGCATGTTTTCATAAAGCTTGCATCCTTTCGTAGTTCCTGCGTTCCCCCTTTGACTTCGTTTGATCGTTCCGAGACCAAGCATGTTTTCGATTCCCTTTTGTCAAACCACCTAACCTCTCTGCACAACCACCGACCCCCCTCTTGCGTGCGTCCGAAAAAAACCCCGAACCCGACCCGGCCAGTCGTCACCGTTGGATTCAGATCATCTCCAAACATCTCTAAAAACATCTTCGATTTCTCTTTTGGTATTCCTAACCTATTTATTCCGGGTCATCTGATTACGATCGGAGGGACCCAAACGACCCCTACTCTAATCCACTCCATATATATATCTGGACAAACCCTAGACTAGGCAGTCCCATCAATCATTTCCTCCCCGCTGCCGGAAAAACCTCCACTTTGTCTCCTCTTCGTTTTTCCCTCGGGATCACCAGCGAGCCAATCACGAGCCTCATCCTCCCCGGTCCAAATCCATCCATCCACCCACTTCCTCCATCGATCCACTGCATGAGAGTGAGTTCTCCCCTACCTCCCTCGATCCTGCCACGCCCGACTCCGCCCGACCCTGCCGACCACCTCGCCGGAGCACAACACCCTCGGAGCCCCGAGTCCCGTGCCCTTCGCCGCCTCCCATGCGCCTCTGCTCATGCCTGAGCACGGACGCCTCGCGGGACTCCTCACGCAGCAGTCCCGCACCAAGCGTCGCGTCGTCGGCCAGCAGGACCGAGCCGCCGTCGTCCTTTGTCCCCGCAGCCTCCTCGCTCTCCTCATCGGCGCAGGGAGATGAGCTCCTCTCGAAGACCAGCAAGCAGCGCCGCCCCTCGCAGGTCATCTGTGCCCCTGCGCTTCCTTCTTCTTCCCCTATCCCGCCCTTCTCTCAGTACTCTCTCTCTGTCCCGTGTCGGAGGACAGCCATGAGAGCACCACCGTAGCAGCCGATGTCCTGCCTCCGCCGCCTCCCGGATCGGGAGCATCCCGGTCGGATCCGCTTGTCCCACGTTCGTCCTGCATCGCCTACTCGTCGCCAGCCTGTCCCGCCCTCCGCTGCTGCCTCGCCGCTGTATAGCCGTGCCGCCGCGCCCCTGCTTCCTCTCCATCGAAGACGAGCGCCCCGCCCCGCGTTGACCGCTCGCTCGCCCGGTCCAGCCGCGTGTTGACCATGCTGGCCAGCTGCGTGGGCTGCCAGCCGCGCAAGGCCCGGTGCCCCTTCCAGCCTCCCTTTCCACCAAACCGGGCCTTAGCCCATGGGTGAGCAGTGATACGTCTCCAACGTATCTACTTTTCCAAATACTTTTGCCCTTGTTTTGGACTCTAACTTGCATGATTTGAATGAAACTAACCCGGACTGAAGTTGTTTTCAGCAGAACTTCCATGATGTTATTTTATGTGTAGAAAAGAAAAGTTCTCGGAATGACCTGCAAATCCACGGAGGCACTTTTTGGAATTAATAAGAATTTCTGGGCGAAAGAAATACACCAGGGGCCCCAGGGCCTGTCCACAAGACAGGGGGCGCACCCCCCTGTAGGGCGCGCCCCCTATCTCGTGGGCCCCCTGAACCTCCACCGACCTCAACTCCAACTCTATATCTTCCGTTTCGCGGAGAAAAAAATCAGAGAGAAAGTTTCATCGCATTTTACGACACGGAGCCGCCGCCAAGCCCTAATCTCTCTAGGGAGGGCTGATTTGGAGTCCGTTCGGGGTTCCGGAGAGGGGCATTCGTCGCCATCGTCATCATCAACCATCCTCCATCACCAATTTCATGATGCTCACCGCCGTGCGTGAGTAATTCCATCGTAGGCTTGCTGGACGGTGATGGGTTGGATGAGATTTACCATGTAATCAAGTTAGTTTTGTTAGGGTTTGATCCCTAGTATCCATTATGTTCTGAGATTGATGTTGCTATGACTTTGCTATGCTTAATGCTTGTCACTAGTGCCCGAGTGCCATGATTTTAGATCTGAACCTATTATGTTTTCATCAATATATGTGTGTTCTTGATCCTATCTTGCAAGTCTATAGTCACGTATTATGTGTTATCATCCGACAACCCCAAAGTGACAATAATCGGGATACTTCTCGGTGTTGACCGTAGTTTGAGAGTTCATGTATTCACTATGTGTTAATGCTTTGGTTCGGTTCTCTATTAAAAGGAGGCCTTAATATCCCTTAGTTTCAACTAGGACCCCGCTGCCACGGGAGGGTAGGACTAAAGATGTCATGCAAGTTCTTTTCCATAAGCACGTATGGCTATTTACGGAATACATGCCTACATTACATTGATGAACTGGAGCTAGTTCTGTGTCACCCTATGTTATAGCTATTACATGAGGAATCACATCCGGCATAATTATCCATCACTGATCCATTGCCTACGAGCTTTTCACATATTGTGCTTCGCTTTTTTACTTTTCCGTTCCTATTGTTACAATCACTAGAAAACAGCAAAAATATTGTATTACTATCTTTACCTTTTACCACCGTTACCATTACTATCATACTACTTTGCTACTAAATACCTTGCTGCAGATACTAAGTTATCCAGGTGTGGTTGAATTGACAACTCAACTGCTAATACTCAAGAATATTCTTTGGCTCGCCTAGTGTCGAATCAATAAATTTGGGTTGAATACTTTACCCTCGAAAGCTGTTGCGATCCCCTACACTTGTGGGTTATCAAGACTAATTTCTGGCGCCGTTGCTGGGGAGCATAACTCTATTCTCTGAGTCACTTGGGATTTATATCTGTTGATCACTATGAAGAACTTGAAAGACGCTAAAACCAAGATCTATCCCTCAACTACAAGGGGAGGTAAGGAACTGCCATCTAGCTCTCCACTAGATTCTCCTTCTGTAATTAATAAGCTTGCGACACCTAAACCTGCTACTGCTATGAATTCTGATATGTCGCATGTCATTGATGATACCACTTCTTCTATGCATGATTAAACTACTTCTGTGCGTGACACTACTTTGCCATTAGGTGAATTTCTTGATGAACAACTTGCTAGAGTTAGGGGGAATGAAAATATGGAAGATGCTATTATTGATGATAGTGATGATGAAAATTCTCCCAATGATTATGTATTGCCTATTGTTCCCGAGGGTTATGTTATGAATAAAGAAGCTTCTGAAGCTATCTTTGCTTGCAATGATAGATATGATTTTAAGAAACTATTAGCTAAATGGAAGCAGCAATCTCTTAATGCTAGAATGAAACCTGACCCTGCTTTTGCTACTTCACCTATCTGTGTTACTGATAAGGATTATGAATTCTCTGTTGATCCTGAGATTATTACTCTAGTTGAATCTGATCCTTTTTATGGCCTTGAATCTGAAACTGTTGTCGCACATCTTACCAAGTTGAATGATATAGCTACCCTATTTACTCATGATGAGAAGTCTCGCTATTTTTATATCCTTAAGATATTCCTGTTCTCATTAAAGGGTGATGCTAAGACTTGGTATAAGTCTCTTGCTCCTGGTTGTGTGCGTAGTCCCCAGGATATGATTTATTACTTCTCTGCTAAATATTTCCCTGCTCATAAGAAACAAGCTGCCTTGCGGGGAATATATAATTTTGTGCAAATCAAAGAAGAGAGTCTCCCACAAGCTTGGGGAAGGCTTCTCCGATTACTTAATGCTTTCCCTGATCATCCACTTAAGAAAAATGAAATACTTGATATCTTCTATAATGGACTAACCGATGCTTCCAAGGACTACTTGGATTGTTGTGCTGGTTGTGTTTTCAGGGAAAGGACAGTCGACGAAGCTGAGTTACTATTGAATAATATGTTGACTAATGAAAATAATTGGACTCTCCCTGAGCGAATTCCTGAACCAATTGAGCCAACTCCTGAGCCTATTCCTAAACCCACTCCGAAGAAGAGAGGTGTTCTATTTCTCAGTCTTGAAGATATGCAAGAGGCAAAGAAATCAATGAAAGAAAAAGGTATTAAAGCTGAAGATGTTAAGAATTTACCACCTATTGAAGAAATACATGGTCTTAATATACCACCTGTTGAAGAAACACATTGTCTTGATAACCCGACACAGGTAGTAAAGGTAAATTCTCTCTATAGATATGATAAAGATGAAATCCCATCCACTAAATTTCATAGCCCTTGCTTAGATGAATTTGATGATTTCATGAATAGACAAGTAAATTTCAATGATTATGTTGGTAGACAATTGAAGAATAATTCTTATACGATAGTACGCTTGAATGATTATGTAGCTAGAGTTAAAGGTGAACTTAAACTCACTAGTAAACATGCTTCCATGATTGCTACTCAAGCTGAACAAGTACTAAAGGCTCAGAATGAATTGCTTGCTGAATTAAATAATAAAAAGGACTTTGCTGTTAGAGTGGCTACTAGAACTAGTAGAATGACTCAGGAACCTTTGTATCCTGAAGGCCACCCTAAAAGAATTGAACAAGATTCTCAGAATAATAATCTAGGTGCTCCTAGTTCTTCTAAGAAGAAGAAAAAGAAGAATGATAGGACTTTGCAAACTTCTAGTGAACCTAATGAAGAAACACCTGAGAATCCTAATAATACTTCTATCTCTGATGCTGAAACACAATTCGGAGATGAACATGAACCCAATGATAATACTAATAATGATGTTCATGTAGATGCTCAACCTAGTAATAACAATGATATAGAAATTGAACCTGCGGTTGGTCTTGATAACCCACAATCAAGAAACCAATGTTATGATAATAGAGATTTTGTTGCTAGGAAGCACGGTAAAGAAAGAGAACCATGGGTTCAGAAACCCATGCCCTTTCCTCCTAAACCATCCAAGTCAAAGGATGATGAGGACTTTGAGCGTTTTGCTGAAATGATTAGACCTATTTTCTTACGCATGCGCTTAACGGATATGCTTAAAACAAACCCTTATGCTAAATATATGAAAGATATCATCAATAATAAGAGGAAAATACCTGAAACTGAGATTTCCACCATGCTTGCCAACTATACCTTTAAGGGTGGAATACCCAAGAAACTTGGTGATCCCGGAGTACCCACTATACCTTGCTCTATTAAAAGAAATTATGTTAAAACTGTTTTATGTGATTTAGGAGCCGGTGTTAGTGTTATGCCTCTTTCCTTGCACCGTGGACTTGAATTAAGTAAGTTGACACCTACTGAGATATCTTTGCAAATGGCTGATAAATCAACTGCTATACCTGTCGGCATTTGTGAGGACGTGCCTGATGTTGTTGCAAATGTTACTACCCTAACAGACTTCGTTATTCTTGATATTCCCTAGGATGATAGTATGTCTATTATTCTTGGTAGACCCTTTTTAAATACTGCAGAAGCTGTTATTGATTGCAACAAAGGCAATGTCACCTTTCATGTTAATGGAAATGAGTATACGGTACACTTTCTGAGAAAGCAAATCCAAGTTCATAGCATAAATACTATTGAGAAAATTCCATCAATTATTATTGGAGGTTTTGAATTTCCTCTCCCTATTGTCAAGAAAAAGTATGATATTCTTATTGTTGGGGATTTTCATATCCCAGTTGAGGTAACTTAGTGTCACTTCAAAATTTCTCCGGTTCCGTGTTATTCGGAATGAGTTTGTTAACAAGACTTGATCAACCTTGTTAGTGGATTCATTTTGATGATCATGAGATGGATGAAACCAGAAGGCACAACCTTGTGTACTATCTTTTTTACTTTCTGTTATTTAAAATAAATAAAGAAAAAATAGCATTATCCGTCTGTTTTCTGAATTATCCGTGCAATAAAAAATAGTCCGAAAATAAAAGTGCTCCAAATGCCCTGCAAATTTAGTATGATTTTTTCTGTAATATTTGAGGATTTTAGGCACTGAAATTACTGCAGAAGGGGCAAGCACCAGGCCACGAGAGAGGAGGGCGTGCCCCCCTCTAGGGCGCGCCCCCTGTCTCGTGGGCCCCTGGTAGCTCCCCTCCACTTATGCCAGCACCCACACACTCCATCTTCTACCCAAAAAAAATCCCCATCCAGCTCAAGCACGAGTTCTAGCTCGTTTTGCTGCGATTTTCGATCTCCTTGCTCAAAGCGCCATTCACAAAACTGTTTGGGAGATTGTTGTGTGACTCCTCCATTGGTCTAATTAGTTTTTGTTCTAGTGCTTTATTCATTGCAAATCCTTGCTGTCTTGGTGACCATGTTCTTGAGCTTGCATGTTAAATTTATGAGGTTCCAAGTAATTCTAATGCATGATATAGGCTCTAGGCACTTGTAGGAGTAGTTGCTATCAATCTTGTTAGGTTTTATGCACTTTTATTTTGAAGTTACTAAAAATTTCAGAAATTTTCAGAAAAGAAATATGCTTAGGAGAATGTACCCAGGTGGTTCCTCGGTGAAGAAAGGGCCCAGGATTGCTATTCGTGAGCAAGATGTTGAATTGCCGAGGAACGCGGATGTTCGAGCTTGTGAGTGGCCATCCGATGATTTTATGGTTAAAGAAGGCTTCAAGGAGGAATTTGATGCATATGTGCATAATGCCGAGCTGGAGGACTTCCTACAAGATAAGTGTCCCCAGTACTATCAATTGACTGATTCCTTTGTGCGGAGATTTCAATATAACTGTACGCGTAATTCTCCTAGTGTCATATTTGATATTTATAATACTTCTTATACCATGGATTTAGAGGATTTTACAACTTCTTGCAAACTCCCGCAGTGGGGTAATATTGATGATCCTCACAAATATGAATTTAGAAATTTCCTTGATAGTATTACTGTGGGAGAATCTAGGGACATAGCACAAGCTACCATAGGGAGCATTCATTTTCCTGCTATACATTATTTTGCTCTCTTCATCGGTAGATGTATTAATGGTAAGGATGAAGCATGTCACATGTGTGTCCCTGATCTGAGTATCCTCAGGAGTGCGGTGTTAGGTTTTAAACGTTATAACTTGGGGTAATAGTTGCACGTAGGTTGCAGAATATTAGTAGAAAGGAAATTTATTTGGAGGAATTTATGCAACCTGTGTGGCTAATTATCTTGGCATAGCCCCACGAGAGGGGGATATGATTTTACCCCCTGTTTATTTGGATAAAGAAGCTATGTTTAATCATCATTTTCTTGAGAGGAATGAACAATTCCTCCATTATCGACTAATCTATGACAGACGCAACGTCGTCCCAGTTACTCTTCCTGCTCCCTACCTTTTTGATTATCAGGCAAAAGGAAGATATGTTGTCACCAGGGAGGAAGCAGCTGAATATGAGAGGGGAGTGGAGGCAACTCGCCAACACGCTGCAGCTCAAGAGGCGGTTGCTGCTGCATCTCAGTACAACCCCGGTTTCACTTATGGATATCAGCCAGGCGATCCCTAGTATTAGACCAACATAGGCCAAAAGCCTAAGCTTGCGGGAGTACGTATTTCTCACCGACTTTAGATTCATGTTCACACACTAGTGTCGGTGCTCATACTATTTCATTGTATTATCTATGTTAGTTTAAATTTCCTTTTTCTAGTTTTCTTCTTGTAGTAGAAATTAAAATGAAAACCCAAAAAGATTTTTAGTTCTTCTTCTTTCGTGTTGGGATCTTTCCCGTGTAAATAGTTTTATTTTCTTTTCTTTCCTTTAGGGGGTCGAGAAGACCTTATTGAAAATGCTTAGTGGCTCTCGTTTGCATGATTGTTTATTTAACTTAGAGCCCATATTACTTTGTCTTCTCTCTTCAGTTGAATGCTTGAAGATTCCAGCTTAGTCCAATGCACGTACACTCTTATTATTATACACATCGTTCGGTCGTGCAAGTGAAATGCAATAATGACGATATATGATGGACTTATTGAGATGAGAAAAACTGGTATGAACTCGACCTCTCTTATTTTTGTAAATATGATGAGTTCATCATTCCTGATTCAGCTTATTATGAAGTAAACATATTTGCAATGACATTTAGAGATATAGTTGCTTGTGCCATGCTTGATTAGCTTTGAGTTATAATGGTTTACCTTGCGTGCCAACATGCTATTAGAATGATTATGATGTGGTATGATGGGATGGTATCCTCCTTTGAATGAATTGAGTGACTCGACTTGGCACATGTTCATGCTTGTAGTTGAATCAAATCAACATAGCCTTCACGATATTTATGTTCATGGTGGATTATATCCTACTCATGTTTGTATTCGGTGTGAATTAGTTTTAATGCATGTTTATGACTGTTGTCGCTTCCCAGTCTTTTGCTAGCCTTCACCTGTACTAAGCGGGAATACTGCTTGTGCATCCAAACTCCTTAAACCCCAAAGTTGTTCCATACGAGTCCACTATACCTTCCTATATGAGGTATTTACCTGCCGTTACAAGTAAATTTGTATGTGCCAAACTCTAAACCTTCAAATGAAGTTCTGTGTATGCTCTAGCCGCTCATGTTTCCACTAGGGCTGCCTATATCTTCCATGCTAGGTGGGCTATTCTCATAGGAGTGGACTCCGCTCCTGATTCACCAGAAAGGGCCGGTAACCGGGATGCCCAGTCCCATGATCCAAAAAGATCAAGCAAATCAAAATAATTAAACAAAACTCCCCTAGGGCTGTTGTTAGTTGGAGGCACTCGTTGTTTCAAGCAAGACATGGATTGATGCTTGTTGGTGGTTGGGGGAGTATAAACCTTTACCATTCTGCGTCGGAACTGCCTATAATGCATGTAGTATGGAAGATACAGCTATCTCATAGTTGTTGCGTTGACAACGAAAGTATGCCGCTCAAAATATTATTCAATCTCTGTTTTAAAAATCGAGCTCTGGCACCTCTACAAATCCCTGCTTCCCTCTTCAACGGGCCTATCTATTTATTTTTATGTTGAGTCATCACCTTCTTATTAAAAAGCACCTGCTGGAGAGCACACTATCATTTGCATTCATTATTATTTGTTTATATTGGGTATGACTTGACTGGATCTCTTTTACCATGAATTACAATGTTCAGTCAGTCCTTGATCTTTAAAGGTGCTCTGCATTTATGTTTTGCGGTCTCAGAAAGGGCTAGCGAGATACCATTTTGTTATATCATGTTATGATTATTTTGAGAAAGTGTTGTCATTCGAGTTTTATTATTTTGACTCGCTAGCTGATTATTTTATTGATATGAGTAATTATGATACCTAAGTGTTATTGTGAGTATGGTTAGTTCATAATATTTGCTGAAAGTTGAATGCTGACTTTTCATGTTTACAACAACAAGAGCAAACAGAGTTTGTAAAAGTTTTTCTTTATCACTTTCAGTTTATCAACTATATTGCTTGAGGACAAGCAAAGGTTTAAGCTTGGGGGAGTTGATACGTCTCAAACGTATCTACTTTTCCAAACACTTTTGCCCTTGTTTTGGACTCTAACTTGCATGATTTGAATGAAACTAACCCAGACTGACGCTGTTTTCACCAGAACTATCATGATGTTGTTTTATGTGTAGAAAAGAAAAGTTCTCGGAATGACCTGCAAATCCACGGAGGCACTTTTGGGAATTAATAAGAATTTCTGGGCGAAAGAAATACACCAGGGGGCCCAGGGCCTGTCCAGGAGACAAGGGGCGCCCCCCCCCCTGTAGGGCGCGCCCCCTATCTCGTGGGCCCCCTGGACCTCCACCGACCTCAACTCCAACTCCATATCATCCGTTTCGGGGAGAAAAAAATCGGAGAGAAAGTTTCATCGCGTTTTATGACACGGAGCCGCCGCCAAGCCCTAATCTCTCTCGGGAAGGGCTGATCTAGAGTCCGTTCGAGGCTCCGGAGAGGGGGATTCGTCGCCGTCGTCATGATCAACCATCCTCCATCACCAATTTCATGATGCTCACCGCCGTGCGTGAGTAATTCCATCGTAAGCTTGCTGGACGGTGATGGGTTGGATGAAATTTACCATGTAATCAAGTTAGTTTTGTTAGGGTTTGATCCCTAGTATCCACTATATTCTGAGATTGATGGTGCTATGACTTTGCTATGCTTAATGCTTGTCACTAGGGCCTGAGTGCCATGATTTCAGATCTGAACTTATTATGTTTTCATCAATATATGTGTGTTCTTGATCCTATCTTGCAAGTCTATAGTCACCTATTATGTGTTATGATCCGACAACCCCGAAGTGACAATAATCGGGATACTTCTCGGTGATGACCGTAGTTTGAGGAGTTCATGAATTCACTATGTGTTAATGCCTTGGTCCGGTTCTCTATTAAAAGGAGGCCTTAATATCCTTTAGTTTCCACTAGGACCCCGCTGCCACGGGAGGGTAGGACAAAAGATGTCATGCAAGTTCTTTTCCATAAGCACGTATGACTATTTACGGAATACATGCCTACCTTACATTGATGAACTGGAGCTAGTTCTGTGTCACCCTATGTTATAGCTATTACACGAGGAATCGCATCCGGCATAATTATCTATCACTGATCCATTGCCTACGAGCTTTTCACATATTGTGCTTCACTTATTTACTTTTCCGTTTCTATTGTTACAATCACTAGAAAACACCAAAAATATTGCTATTACTATCTTTACCTTTTACCACCTTTACCATTACTATCATACTACTTTGCTACTAAATACCTTGCTACACATACTAAGTTATCCAAGTGTGGTTGAATTGACAACTCAACTGCTAATACTCAAGAATATTCTTTGGCTCGCCTAGTGTCGAATCAATAAATTTGGGTTGAATACTTTACCCTCGAAAGCGGTCGCGATCCCTACACTTGTTGGTTATCAAGCAGCCCCCTCCAGCCCTCTCCTGTACACTAGGTCTAGTCTGATTCGGCCCGCTGCATGTGTTTTTTTCCTGTTGCGATTTTAGCATTTATCCTAGGTTTTACAGTTTTATAGAAAAACCCTCAACATCATGCATATAATAACTCAACAACCGTGCGTCGATTTAAAATGATCTATATATGTAAAATGCTTAGAATTTCATTTAGTTTCACATTATGATGCTTTCATCCATGTTAAATTGCTTAAACTTGCTGTTTGCTTTATTTTCGCATAAATGACATGCTAAAATGTTTTATTTCATAACTAAATAACCGTAGCTCCAATTTTAATAAACTTTATATGTAAATGGGGCGAAAAAATGCATAGATTAACTTGGTTCACTTTATTTTCCTGTTTAACAACAATAAAATATGGTTTAGGGCAGAACAGTACCAAATTCGAAATATGGACATGAGGATTTTCCGGAATTGTTGTTTGTTGTTTCTGGCCTCATTTAAACTTGCCTAAATAATTAGTTTAATTATGCTTCACCTCTTGCCATGTTTAAATTTTTTCAATATTGTTGTGTACCTAAACGAGAGCAAACTAAATAACTCGAATGTGGTGTTTCGTCAATATGCAACTCGTTACATATTGAGCTCCACTTAACTTGTAGTGTTGTTTGTGCACTTTGCCATGCCATGCCTTTTAAACCGGACATGCATCATACTTGTTTTTTGCATCATGCCATGCTTATGTGATGGTTGTTTACCATGTTGTTTGCTTCTTTCCGGTTGCGCTTCTCCTTGATAGTTCTGGTAACGTTGCATTTGTGAGGATCCGTTCGACTACGTTGGTTCGTCTACTTCTTGGACTCGTTCTTCTTCTTTGCGGGATCTCAGACAAGATGACCATTACCCTCGATATCACTTCTATCTTTGCTTGCTAGTTGCTTCGTTCTATCGATATGCTGCGCTACCTATCACTTGTTTACCATGCCTACCATTTTCCCATGTCAGCCTCTAACCTTTTTCATCCTTCCTAGCAAACCGTTATTTGGCTATGTTACCGCTTTTGCTCATCCCCTCTTATAGCGTTGTTAGTTGCAGGTGAAGTTGAAGATTGCTCCATGTTGGAACATGATTATGTTGGGATATCACAATATCTCTTATTTAATTATTGCATCTATATACTTGATAAAGGGTGGAAGGCTCGGCCTTATGGCTGGTGTTTTGTTTCACTCTTTCCACCTTAGGTTCCTTCATACCGGTGTTATGTTCCTTGATTTTGTGTTCCTTATGCGTCAGACAGTTCGCTTTGAATAAAACTCCTCCAGCAAGGCCCATCCTTGGTTTTACATTTGCCTAACAACCTATAACCTTTCCCTTGGGACTAATTAACCTGAGGCTCATCTTTATTTTAACCCCCCGGGCTAGTGCTCCTTTGAGTGTTGGTCCAAAACAGGCAGACTGCGGGGCCACTGATGGGGTTGTGTACCTAGGGTAGGATCATGGACCTGATCCAAGTAACTTACCCTAGGACATCCTTAGAAGAGGTCGCCTTCCAGTCGACCAACGAGGATTCACTCGACTGGCCTGAAGGACTCGACCTCGAAGACTCACTCGACCACCAGGAGGTCAAGAGGCACTCTGCACTGCAACGGCCTGTAATCAAGTAGTCTTTATGATAGTAAAGGCACTTTATGTGGGGCGTTACCAGTAACGCCCCAGACTTAACTCACCTTAAACCCTCTCCTACGTGGGCTGGCTGGGGTCCTGGCGCACTCTATATAAGCCACCCCCCTCCACAGGCAGAAGGGTTCGGCACCTTGTAATTCATACATTCATAACTCACTCGACCGCCTCCGGGCTCCGAGACGTAGGGCTGTTACTTCTTCCGAGAAGGGCCTGAACTCGTACATCCTTTGTGCTTACAACCTCTCCATAGCTAGGACCTTGCCTCTCCATACCTACCCCCCACTCTACTGTCAGGCTTAGAACCACGACAGTTGGTGCCCACCGTGGGGCGGGTGTTTTAGCGATTTTGTGGAGAAGTTGCGATTCTTCCGAGTACTCTCGTCATGGTGTCTGCTGGAGTTTTGGTCAAGGGTCAAGAGATCCGTCTCGGCGCTTTCACCTTCGTCGCCGACGACTCCGCATGGCTCCAGGAGGCTCCACTCGACGTAGATGCGCTCCCCGTCCGCGGTGCGACGCATTTTCGCGCATGTGTCCGCGGCGTTCTGCTGCGGCAACCGTCGACCCAGTATCGGTCGGCTCCTCCATCGTCCACCCTCCCGGTCTCCCGCCAGCGCAAGCGCTCAGGCCGGTCGAGGCTTCAGCGATGGGTGAGTCACGCGGTGGCTCGCCAATCGGCCACTACACAAGTTGCGGCAATCGAGCCCAACGAATCTCTCTACGGCTTGTTCGATCAGTCGACTGGCTCCGGAGAGACCGCATCCGAGTGCGGAAGCAGTGATCCAGCGGCGGAAATCTTGATGGTCGACGGGCCCCACAGCCCTCCTGGCTTCGCCCGAGGTGGTGGAGCAGGCGACGGCGGCGACCCTGCACGAAACTACGAAGAGTACCAGCCCGAGCCACTCGACTCTCTGCAAAGAGAAGAGCTTCGCCGCAGAAACGAGGATCCCCTGCGTATTCCCATCGCAGGAGAAACCCCCGAAGCTCGTGCCTTGGAGGAGGCGCGTCTGGCCAATTTGGCCGAGCGCACTCGACTGGAGAACCTTCAGCGAGCACTCGACGAGCGCGCGCGGCAACGAGTTCCCGACACCAGTCGACGTCAACTCTTCCCGCCGACTCAGGTATATCGAACCCCAATTCAGAATTTAGCAGCTGCGACCCGTATAGCAGAGTCCATCCAGCCTTCGCAGTCGGAAGCTGGCAGAGGTTTGCTGCAGATCAGGGATCTGCTCCGGGCAGCAGGAGATCAGAATTCAGCCGTGTCTCAGTCGCGCAACAGAATTCACAGTCGATCTGTCACTGTGAATACGGTTCAGTCGGCTCACAGCCCCAGATCGCCTCCGCGGCGCGAAGGGCGTGAGAATCGGCGAGATCAATATGGCGACAGACTCGACCGAGATGATAGGCGTCGAGTGCCCTATTCCCCTCCGAGGGGTGGGTCTTACGCTCCTCGGCAGCCAGATGATAGGCGTCAGTACAGTGCAGGGCGTAGGGTTCCAGTTGACCCCAGAGAGCCAGGCTTCGACGCGCGATCCATTATCGTGCAAGGGCTGGTCGACCGGAACAGAGCCCATCGAGGCGCACTCGACAGAGATGTACCCACGAGCAGTCGAGTACACGTTTCTGGTCCTGAATGTTTCAGCAGAGCTATCAGAGCCGCAGTTATCCCCCCCAATTTCAGATTGGCAACAGGAGTCAGCAAGTTCACTGGTGAGTCTAAGCCTGAAACTTGGCTTGAAGACTACCGAGTGGCAGTTCAGATCGGTGGTGGGAATGACGAGGTGGCCATGAAGCATTTGCCCCTCATGTTGGAAGGTTCTGCCAGGGCATGGTTGACTCAACTACCTCCTAGCAGCATTTACACTTGGGAAGATCTGTCCCGAGTGTTCGTCAGAACGTTTGAAGGGACTTGCAAGCGACCAGCGGGATTGACAGAGCTGCAAGTCTGCGTGCAGAAAACTAATGAGACTCTCAGAGAGTATATTCAGAGGTGGATCACTTTGCACCACACTGTGGAAAATGTCTCTGATCATCAGGCAGTATGCGCCTTCAAAGACGGCGTCAAGAACAGAGAACTGAGTTTGAAATTTGGTCGAACCGGTGACATGACCTTGAGTCGAATGATGGAGATTGCTACCAAGTACGCCAACGGCGAAGAAGAAGACCGACTCCGAAGCGGCAAGCACAAGCCGAGTCAGTCGGAAAAAGGGAACGTCAGTCGGAAACAGAAGCGAAAGGCTGAACTGTGCTCGCCTAGGGGGCTTAGCTGCAGCCCTCTCACTCGGGGGCTTAGCTGCAGCCCTGTGCTCGCCTAAGTTATCAAAATCCTACCGAGTGGTAAGCCAGCCTTCCACTCGGAGGCTTAGCTGCAGCCTCGTGCTCGCCTAAGTTATTAAAATCCTACCGAGTGAAGAGCAACCCTCTCACTCGGAGGCTTAGCTGCCGTCCAAGCACTCGCCTAAGTTATCAAAATCCTACCGAGTGGTAAGCCAGCCTTCCACTCGGAGGCTTAGCTGCAGCCTCGTGCTCGCCTAAGTTATAAAAATCCTACCGAGTGAAGAGCAATCCTCTCACTCGGGGGCTTAGCTGCAGCCCTGTGCTCGCCTAAATTATAAAAATCCTACCGAGTGAAGAGCAACCCTCTCACTCGGAGGCTTAGCTGCAGCCCTGTGCTCGCCTAAGGTATAAAAACCCTGCCGAGTGGAGAGCAACCCTCTCACTCGGGGGGCTTAGCTGCAGCCCAGTGCTCGCCTAAGTGGACTAAAGAACAAGTCGATTGCAGTACAGGCGCCTTGCTTTGAACCTGCAAAAGACATTCCGAGCCGAAGGCAATCATATTCAAGCGCGAAATTCAAGTTTGAATCGATATCTAAAGGAACCGAAAGTACTCAGGCATCAAGCCCGTTAAGGTTTGTCGGTTACAATTCCACTCGGCATACCGAGGCAAATTTAAAGTGTCGAGCCAGAAGAAGTTTTTTACCCCTCCTGTGGAGGGCTGGAAGGTGCAACAAATTCATCAAGGTCAATTCCGTCGGCGATCCGAGTGGCAGCTGCAAGGAAAGTCTCCATAAAGGACCTGAAGTCGTGCTTCTTAGTATTGGCCACCCGAAGGGCCGCCAGCTTCTCCTCTCGTGCATCTTTGCAGTGGACTCGGGCCAGACACAGAGCGACATCTGCACCACACCGAGCCGAGGACTTCTTCCACTCCTGCACTCGACCAGGGATCGTGTTCAAGCAGGCCATCAGCGACTCAAGGTCATTCTGAAGTGTCTCCTCAGGCCAGAGCGTCGAGTCGATGCGCGATGTGGCGGCCTTCAGCTTTGCGAGATAGTCCACAACAGCTGCAACACGGGACTCCAGTCGGAAAACTTCCATAGCAACTTCGTCGTTCACCGGAGAATTGACGGGGTCAAGGTTTGGCTCCAGTCGGCTGGTTTCTTCTTCAAAGTTTTGACAAAATTCTGCAAAGGTGATCACTAAGTCAAGGAGATAGTCGAATGGAAAAAGCCACAATTGGAAATATTTGCCAAACATGGAGGTTTACCTTCAAGCATAAGGAACAACTTCTTGGCAAGACCACTTAGGAAGGCCTCCAGTCCAGTTTTCTTCTCAGTCAATTTGCTGACTTGATCAGTCAGGGCAGCTTTGTCAGTTCTCAGTCGACTGACCTCCTTGTTGGCAATCCCAAGAGCAGTTTTCAGATTGGTATTGTCTTGTTCGAGCTTGGTGACTGAAGCTAACTTCTCGTCAGCAAGCTTGATCTTCTCAGCTAGCTCAAGGTCTTTCTTCTGCTGGGCCTCCCTTACCTTACCTGCAAGTTACAGCAAGATCAGATGCTGAAACAAGCAAGGGGAAAAGCAGTCGTCAGGGTCTCACCAAACATACCTTCGGTCTCCTCCTTTGCCTTTGTCAGCTTCTCCTGAACCAGCTTCAAGCTCAGCTCGACTTGAGTATGTTTCTGTTCCAGCTCTGAGTAGCGAGCCACAAGATCACAAGAGTTCTGCGAAGAACCAATCGACTAAATGTCAAATGTAATTCACTTCCGGGTGAAAAAGGGAAAAACACACGTTTCTCGGGGACTACACCCAGTGAGTGCACTCAGCGTGCCCCCACTAATCCTGTTGAAGACAAAGTCGACCAGTCGACCTCAAAAAAGAAAAAGAAGTATGCGAGATGCATTCTCTAAGACTGTGATCAACTGCAAGCAGTCGACCACAGTCTCGGGGACTACACCCAGTGGGTGCACTCAGCGTGCCCCCACCGGTTTGTGAAATCCAGTCGACCAGTCGACTGATAGAAAAATTGACATCATAAAGCCTAAGGCCGACTGCCAGCAGTCGACCTTAGCCTTGGGGACTACACCCAGCGGGTGCACTCAGCGTGCCCCCGCCGGTTTGTGAAATCCAGTCGACCAGTCGACTGACAGAAAGATTGACATCATAAAGCCTAAGGCCGACTGCCAGCAGTCGACCTTAGCCTTGGGGACTACACCCAGCGGGTGCACTCAGCGTGCCCCCGCTAACACGGAGTTTATTTGACACACCCAGTGGGTGACTAATATAAATTCCAGAAAAGAAAAGTTTTTGGTAGCATATCCAACAGAACAAACAGCGGTCGACTGACCTGGACATTGCTTTGGAGGGCAGAGCTGGCGTCATAAGCTGCCTGGCTCGCGTCCCGGATGGTCTTCAGCTGTTCCATCATAAGGCCCGCCTGGCGTATTGCCTCCTTCGCTGCGCCAGCTTGGTCCTCTGGGACGTGGTGCGTCGTGAAGAGAGAGGGCTGCTGAGCACTCGTCAGTGGACTTGCGAAGGACACCGTGTGTCGAGTGGTGTTCCCTTCCTCCACAGTCAGAATCTCAGGCGCTGTCACATCCTGAGGTACCTTACTGGTGGTCGCTTTCCGACTCCTCCTGCGTGTCAGTGGTTCTTCATCCTCGTCGTCGTCAGGGAGATCGATAACAGTGTTGGGTGGAGCTGCGGAGAAGGATCAGGATCAGAGAACGCGAGTCAGTCGACTAAAAACGGCGTTAAGAATACAGTACCTGGGTTCGAAGTTGCCGCATCCTTCATCTCGTGGTCATCGGCCCGGGCCGAGGTCTCAGAAGTAGCATCACTGCAACTCCAAAGGATCAGTCGACTAACTTCAGCGTCGACCAGAAATAAAGTTCACACAGAATAAGAAAATATGAGCAGCACAATTACCCTGATATGGTGGGGATGGACACCTTCATCTTCGGCAGGAGCTTGGTCGGCTTCGGCGGAGCCCCCCTAGGCTGCTTCGACGCCTTTTCAGTCGGCGCCGGAGAAGTGGTCCTAGGGCGCTTGGTCGACTGCGTCGCAACCCCCTTGCCACGTTCAGTCGAAGGATCGTGGACGAGCTTCGACCGCCTTTCCGAGCGCGGTGGCACGACCTCCTCCTCTTCCTCCTCGTCTTCGGCGTCATCATCATCGCCGTCGTCATCATCATCATCGTCGTCATCATCCTCTGCGACATCCGAGTCCCATTCCTCCTCTTCCTGGCTCTCGCCTCCGCTCGCCTCGCCCTCCTCAGTCGAAGCTTGTGCCCCGTTGGGCATCGAGTACAACTCAGTGAGGGCCTAACAAGTGCCCAGACAAGAATCAGTCGACCAGTCGGCAGGATTAACAGCAATGAATGCGACAAGGGCGCAGTGGAGAACAGAGCAAATGTACCTTGTTTGGGTCGCTGTTGTGGTCGAGTGGAGGAATCCTTCTGGCTCCGCGCGGGTTGTCCTTGTTTCCGGTAACGGCTATCATCCATCTTTCCAGAGTGACGTCGTCGACTGCTTCTGGATGGACCCTGGTCTTGTCTTCGGTCCCACAGTACAACCACATGCAGTGGCTCCGGAACTGGAGAGGCTGGATGCGACGCCTGAGGAAAACCTCCAAGAGGTCCATGCCTGTCACTCCCTCCCGAACCAACTGCACCACGCGCTCCATCAGCATCTTCACGTCGGCTCTCTCCTCCGGAATCAGCTTCAGAGGGGAAGGCTTGCTCACTCGGTCCATGGTGAATGGAGGGAGTCCACTCGACTGCCCTGGCGTCGACTGGACCTGGCAGTAGAACCAAGTCGACTGCCAGCCTCTGACGGACTCGGGAAAGGTCATGGGCGGGAAGGTGCTCTTATTCCTCACCTGGATCCCCAGGCCCCCACACATTTGGACGACTCGGGTTTTCTCATCACCTGGGCTCGCCTTCTTCACGGTCTGAGAGCGACACGTGAAGATGTGTTTGAACAAACCCCAGTGCGGTCGACAGCCCAAGAAACCCTCACACATGGAAACGAATGCAGCAAGATAGGCAATGGAGTTTGGGGTAAAGTGGTGGAGCTGCGCTCCAAAGAAATTCAAGAAGCCACGGAAGAAAGTACTTGGCGGCAACGAAAACCCACGATCCACATGAGTGGCCAAAAGCACACACTCACCCTCTTCTGGCTGTGGATGCCACTCGTCCCCCGGCAACCTCGCAGCTCCGTGAGGGATCAAGCCCTCGTTGGCCATGTCGAGGAGGTCCTTCTCTGTGATGGTCGACTGGATCCAGTCTCCTTGGACACAGCCCTTCGGCAGGCGGGACCTGGACGAGGACCCTCCGCGGCTGGTGGATCTCCCCTTCGCCTTCTCCGACGCCGACGCCTTCTTGGCGCGCTCCAGCGCCGCCGTCTTCTCCTTGGCCATGGTCGCCGGGGGGATGCGCGAAAGGAAGTGGTGCGGGGGCGAGAGCGAGCACGCTGAGCAGGGAAGAAGGAAGTAGAGAGAGAGGGAGAATGCTGGGGCGCAGCACAGAAATCTTCGCCGGGCGCATTTATAAGGTCCCTTCCGAGTGGCTGACATGCGGGCCCGGTCGATCTAATCATATCTGAGGGCAGTTATGCAGGCTGGATACGTGGCGAAAAAGGCGGCGCGGAGATCGAGGCGTCTATGCCCCGTCCCATCCGAACGCCGCGGTCCGTCCCGCTTCGCGCGCGCTCCCAAATTTCGCATCCCGCGGAATCCGCGAGCAACAAATCAGTCTGTCAGACGCGGTGTTTCCGGCGATCCGTCGCTCGGAGATCGTCGAAGCCCGAAAGATCACTCGACGTAAAAACAGAATGGATCGAGTCGACTGAAGGCAAATTGCTCCCTGTCAGCGAAGAGATTCTTTGGTCCAGAACAGCGCACAACCAGAGCGCAAAGGTCAATCGGAAACGACATCAACTCCTTCACTCGAAGCCTCAATCCATTCGGGGGCTAATGATGGGGTTGTGTACCTAGGGTAGGATCATGGACCTGATCCAAGTAACTTACCCTAGGACATCCTTAGAAGAGGTCGCCTTCCAGTCGACCAACGAGGATTCACTCGACTGGCCTGAAGGACTCGACCTCGAAGACTCACTCGACCACCAGGAGGTCAAGAGGCACTCTGCACTGCAACGGCCTGTAATCAAGTAGTCTTTATGATAGTAAAGGCACTTTATGTGGGGCGTTACCAGTAACGCCCCAGACTTAACTCACCTTAAACCCTCTCCTACGTGGGCTGGCTGGGGTCCTGGCGCACTCTATATAAGCCACCCCCCTCCACAGGCAGAAGGGTTCGGCACCTTGTAATTCATACATTCATAACTCACTCGACCGCCTCCGGGCTCCGAGACGTAGGGCTGTTACTTCTTCCGAGAAGGGCCTGAACTCGTACATCCTTTGTGCTTACAACCTCTCCATAGCTAGGACCTTGCCTCTCCATACCTACCCCCCACTCTACTGTCAGGCTTAGAACCACGACAGCCACCACGGGGCAACTCAAGGTCTGGTTTTACTCGTAGGCTGACCTATCCGTTGTGCCCTGGGAACGAGATATGTGCAGCTCCTATCAGGATTTGTTGGCACAGTCGGGCGGTCTTGCTGGTCTTGTTTTACCATTGCCGAAATGTCTTGTAACCGGGATTCCGAGACTGATCGGGTCTTCCCGGGAGAGGGAATATCCTTCATTGTTCATGAGAGCTTATAATGGGCTAAGTTGGGACACCCCTACAGGGTATAAACTTTCGAAAGCGTGCCCGCGGTTATGTGGCACATGAGAATTTGTTAATATCCGGTTTTACAGAACTTGACACTTGACTTAACTAAAATGCATCAACCGTGTGTGTAGCCGTGATGGTCTCTTTTCGGCGGAGTCCAGGAAGTGAACACGGTTTGGGTTATGTTTGAACGTAAGTAGTTTTAGGATCACTTTTTGATCACTTCTAGCTTCACAACCGTTGTGTAGTTTCTCTTCTTACTCTTGTACTCGCCTTTAGCCATCATATTTTGCTTATCAATTGCTAAAACTCCACCTCATTACCACATCCTACCCGTAAGCTTAAATAGTCTTGATCTCACATGTTTTGAGATTGCTGAGTCCTCGTGACTCACAGATACTTCCAAACAGTTGCAGGTGCCGATGATACCAGTTCAGGTGATGCTACCGAACTCAAGTGCGAGTTCGACGATGACCTTGGTCGTTACTACGTGTCTTTTCCTGATGATCAGTAGTGGATCCCAGCTGGGACGATCGGGGATCTAGCATTTGGGGCTATCTTCCCAGTTGGGACGATCGGGCATTTGGGGTTATCTTCTTTTCATCTGGATTTCTCTGAATGATGTATGAATTATATGATCTTTGTGTGAAGTGGCGATTGTAAGCCAACTCTATTTATCCCTTTCTTGTTCATTACATGAGATTGTGTGAAGATGACCCTTCTTGCGACAAAACCACAATGCGGTTATGCATCTAAGTCGTGCCTCAACATGTGCAAGATATAGCCACATCGTGGGCGTTGCAAGTTTGTAAAAATCTTGCGCGACCGGGATTCAAACCGTCGACCTATCGCGTTACGGACAAACCTCCCAGCCACTACACCAGTCTCATTCAGTGGTTAAAATTGGATACTGAAGCCTTATATTCTTTCCCTTGCACTACTATTAATGACGCACATACCCTTTGCGAAAAACTAAAAATCTTGCGTAGGCGGGGTTCGAATCGTAGACCTGGCTCATTACACACACACCTCCCAACTAGTACAACAATCTGATTCAATTGTAAAATTAGGATACTAAAACTTTATATTCTTTCGCCTTTAAACAAATAAAATGGAACCAAAAAATGATGCTGCCGCCACGATTCGAAACTGAGCCCGAGTCGGACCGAGAGCGCGCTCTATCCACTATAACACAGAGTTACTCGCATCGAGGTAGGGCATGCATGTTTTATATATGTCTGCATTAAATGGGTTGCACCATGCCCCATCCCTAGTGCTACCCGAAGTGGGACCCCTTGTTCTACCCCAGCACGTCGAGCACCGCTGCGGCCGTCCGCTCACTACAACACGTATGCCATTAGGAGGCATTTTTTGCCAGCGTTTTTGCTAAACGCCTCAAAATCATGGTGTTTACTGCACTTTCGATAAGTGCCTCAGAAGCTCACAGACTTCAAGGGCAGTTTTAGAAAATGCCTTCTAAATAGGGGAAAACAAGGCGTTCTACAAAAGTACTACATAGCATAGCTCAGTTTTAGAACAACAGTTATCGTTCTGTCTATGGAAACAACCCTCCCCGCTGCGTTTCAAGGTAAAAAACAGCAGTTATCGTTCTATCTATGGAAACAACCCTCCCCGTTGTCGATGGAAACAACCCTCCCCTCCATGCCATCAAGTATCTCCCGCTAAAACTCAAGGGACCAGCTCGGCACTGGTTGAATAGTCTGCCTGATAACTCTATTGGCAGTTGGGAGAACCTAGAAGACGCATTCTTTGACAACTTCCAAGGCACTTATGTCCGACCTCCGGATGCCGATGACTTGAGTCATATAACTCAACAGCCCGGAGAGTCAGTCAGGAAATTCTGGACTTGGTTCTTAACTAAAAAGAACCAAATCGTCGACTGTCCGGATGCAGAGGCCCTCGCGGCCTTCAAGCATAACATCCGTGATGAGTGGCTCACCCGACACCTTGGACAAGAAAAGCCGAGATCCATGGCGGCCCTCACAGAGCTTATGACCCGCTTTTGTGCGGGCGAGGATAGCTGACTAGCTCGCAGCAACAGCACCTCCAGCAAACCTGGAACTTCTAAATCCAGAGATAACAACGGCAAGCCCCGACGCATCAAACACAAGCTCGAAACAATGGCGATAGTGCCGAAGACACGCCGTAAATGCCGGATTCAGTGGCTCTATGATATGGCCGCAACTGATGTTAGCGTTGATGATCGCAAAATAGTACCGCATGTCAGTGGGTTAGAGGAATTATTTTCTGTTAAAATAAAACAGGACATTGTTTTGTTTGATCTTTGCGCCAACGAGAAGGAAGAGAAGTCTCTGGACGTGCACGTATTAAAGGAGAGTAATTACATGCAAGGTGAAGGGGTAAATCAAGACGTGACATCTACATGCAACATTGATCAAGCAAGGTCTGGCAAGGAAACAGAAACACTCTCCAAATTTTGGAAAGCTAATGGAGCCTACGTACATACATGGGAGTATAGGATCTGTGATCTATTTGACCCAGCCAATAAAATCAAAGAAAGGAATTTGTTTTTATTCTTGCCACTTCCACGTAAAAAGAAGGTCCCTCAATCTGGCAAGACTTGGAGGTTGCTAGTACGTGATTTGCTTTCATTAGAGGATACGGGCTGGGGTCCACCTTAGATTATCATATATGCCGAGATGTAAAAGGCAGTTTAATTAGAGATAAGAGTTTGACTTGTTTACGTACACTAGTTTTATTGTTTGTCGGTCAAGTTAAAAGGGTCGGCTATACTAGTATACATAGCCATAGTACGGTCAATGTAAAGCAGGTTATTTGATAAAATAGACACGATGTGTTTTCAATGGTAAACACCCGTATCAAGTTTAGAGGGATCTTTAGAAAACCTCTGTGTTGCGATTTCTTTGTAGAAATTGTTTTTGCGCGTGAGTATCATCGTCGAGATTGATTTTCTCGTGCTGGGCCGTAAGGTTCAAACCCTCTATTTTTCGTGCATATCGCGTGCACGGGTGAGAGGCTACTGCTGCTGAAGGTGGAGTGTCGTGAAAGGTCGGGCCACAACAACAGACCGGATCTCGCCAACGGGGTTCGGTCTACATCAAGTGGTATCAGAGCAAAGGTTGTTCACGACACAATATTTTTCTTTGAGTTACTATTGAAGTTTTTTTATCATGAGAAAAGATTGTAGCTCGCAAATGATGATGGCGGTCGAGAAGGATCCCTTGCGTTCCTTGCCTTGGTACCAATGCTTTACGCGTGTGCGCGTCGGGCCGACGAGTTGTGCAACATTGATGAATTGCTACTCTAGTATGAATATGGTGAGTCAGACTATGGTTGATGCTTTGAACTTGTCATTGATTGAACATCCAGAACCGTATGAGCTTTGGTGGAAGGACAAGTTTGTCAAGATCATGCATCGCGTTGAGGTACGGTTTATTCTATGTGGATATGACGATATGGTCATGTGTGATGTGCTTCCTACACACATACATACATGTTCAATACTGCTAGGAAAACCATGGACAGATAAAAGACAGTTGACATGTCATTCGGTTGGCGAATTTTCTTTTGTTCGTGGAGGACAATACGTAGCACTTGATTCGTACACATTGGAGAAGTATATGGCTGATCGCAAGAAGCGGGACATTGCTCAAGCTGCATCTGAAGTAAAGAAGAAGAAGGTTGAAGCCGCTGAAAATTTTCCAAGCATCGTTCAAACTGCAAATACAAATATTGTTGAAGAGATAGATTCGAAACCGAGGACGGTTTCGTTTCAAGGAGGAGAGGATGATATGGCCGCAACTGATGTTAGCGTTGATGATCGCAAAATAGTACCGCATGTCAGTGGGTTAGAGGAATTATTTTCTGTTAAAATAAAACAGGACATTGTTTTGTTTGATCTTTGCGCCAACGAGAAGGAAGAGAAGTCTCTGGACGTGCACGTATTAAAGGAGAGTAATTACATGCAAGGTGAAGAGGTAAATCAAGACGTGACATCTACATGCAACATTGATCAAGCAAGGTCTGGCAAGGAAACAGAAACACTCTCCAAATTTTGGAAAGCTAATGGAGCCTACGTACATACATGGGAGTATAGGATCTGTGATCTATTTGACCCAGCCAATAAAATCAAAGAAAGGAATTTGTTTTTATTCTTGCCACTTCCACGTAAAAAGAAGGTCCCTCAATCTGGCAAGACTTGGAGGTTGCTAGTACGTGATTTGCTTTCATTAAAGGATACGGGCTGGGGTCCACCTCAGATTATCATATATGCCGAGATGTAAAAGGCAGTTTAATTAGAGATAAGAGTTTGACTTGTTTACGTACACTAGTTTTATTGTTTGTCGGTCAAGTTAAAAGGGTCGGCTATACTAGTATAAATAGCCATAGTACGGTCAATGTAAAGCAGGTTATTTGATAAAATAGACACGATGTGTTTTCAAGGGTAAACACCCGTATCAAGTTTAGAGGGATCTTTAGAAAACCTCTGTGTTGCGATTTCTTTGTAGAAATTGTTTTTGCGCGTGAGTATCATCGTCGAGATTGATTTTCTCGTGCTGGGCCGTAAGGTTCAAATCCTCTATTTTTCGTGCATATCACGTGCACGGGTGAGAGGCTACTGCTGCTGAAGGTGGAGTGTCGTGAAAGGTCGGGCCGCAACAACAGACCGGATCTCACCAACGGGGTTCGGTCTACATCAAGTGGTATCAGAGCAAAGGTTGTTCACGACACAATATTTTTCTTCGAGTTACTATTGAAGTTTTTTTATCATGAGAAAAGATTGTAGCTCGCAAATGATGATGGCGGTCGAGAAGGATCCCTTGCGTTCCTTGCCTTGGTACCAATGCTTTACGCGTGTGCGCGTCGGGCCGACGAGTTGTGCAACATTGATGAATTGCTACTCTAGTATGAATATGGTGAGTCAGACTATGGTTGATGCTTTGAACTTGTCATTGATTGAACATCCAGAACCGTATGAGCTTTGGTGGAAGGACAAGTTTGTCAAGATCATGCATCGCGTTGAGGTACGGTTTATTCTATGTGGATATGACGATATGGTCATGTGTGATGTGCTTCCTACGCACATACATACATGTTCAATACTGCTAGGAAAACCATGGACAGATAAAAGACAGTTGACATATCATTCGGTTGGCGAATTTTCTTTTGTTCGTGGAGGACAATACGTAGCACTTGATTCGTACACATTGGAGAAGTATATGGCTGATCCCAAGAAGCGGGACATTGCTCAAGCTGCATCTGAAGTAAAGAAGAAGAAGGTTGAAGCCGCTGAAAATTTTCCAAGCATCGTTCAAACTGCAAATACAAATATTGTTGAAGAGATAGATTCGAAACCGGGGACGGTTTCGTTTCAAGGAGGAGAGGATGATATGGCCGCAACTGATGTTAGCGTTGATGATCGCAAAATAGTACCGCATGTCAGTGGGTTAGAGGAATTATTTTCTGTTAAAATGAAACAGGACATTGTTTTCTTTGATCTTTGCGCCAACGAGAAGGAAGAGAAGTCTCTGGACGTGCACGTATTAAAGGAGAGTAATTACATGCAAGGTGAAGAAGTAAATCAAGACGTGACATCTACATGCAACATTGATCAAGCAAGGTCTGGCAAGGAAACAGAAACACTCTCCAAATTTTGGAAAGCTAATGGAGCCTACGTACATACATGGGAGTATAGGATCTGTGATCTATTTGACCCAGCCAATAAAATCAAAGAAAGGAATTTGTTTTTATTCTTGCCACTTCCACGTAAAAAGAAGGTCCCTCAATCTGGCAAGACTTGGAGGTTGCTAGTACGTGATTTGCTTTCATTAAAGGATACGGGCTGGGGTCCACCTTAGATTATCATATATGCCAAGATGTAAAAGGCAGTTTAATTAGAGATAAGAGTTTGACTTGTTTACGTACACTAGTTTTATTGTTTGTCGGTCAAGTTAAAAGGGTCGGCTATACTACTATAAATAGCCATAGTACGGTCAATGTAAAGCAGGTTATTTGATAAAATAGACACGATGTGTTTTCAAGGGTAAACACCCGTATCAAGTTTAGAGGGATCTTTAGAAAACCTCTGTGTTGCGATTTCTTTGTAGAAATTGTTTTTGTGCGTGAGTATCATCGTCGAGATTGATTTTCTCGTGCTGGGCCGTAAGGTTCAAACCCTCTATTTTTCGTGCATATCGCGTGCACGGGTGAGAGGCTACTGCTGCTGAAGGTGGAGTGTCGTGAAAGGTCGGGCCGCAACAACAGACCGGATCTCGCCAACGGGGTTCGGTCTACATCACTCTAAGACCGGACAACGGAAAAAACGATTTAAAAGAAACGATCCGGGCACATCCAGTTTGGACCGCATACTCGATCGTCCATGTGAAATTCATGGCACCCCAGGTACACCAGCTAATCATACCAACAGAGAATGTTAGGCCTTCAAACAGGCCAGCAAATCAAAAGCCGGAAGCAAAGAGAAGGGGTCGCAAAGCGATGACGACAAGGAGGAGCCCCGGCCACCAAAGATAGGGGGGCATAAGATGTTTCCTCCACAAATCAAGACGGTGAATATGATATACGCCACCCATATTCTCAAGCGGGAGCGGAGGCGCGCACCTAGGGACGTCTACACGATGGTGCCAAACATATCTAGAGCATATAGTAGAGCAAGTTGCATATATGAAGTAGAGCCTAACATATCTAGGACAAATACTAGAACATGGAACTCTGGTAGGACCTCTAACGGGAAAAACAAGAACACGTACGTGACAGCAGCAGGAGCAGAAGCACTGGACTTGGTGTCGACATCCTCACCAGCCATGTCGTCGAAGAGGTTGTCGACGTCGGGGAAGTGGTCGTCGATGTCCATGATGAACCGGTAAATAGTCGCGCAAAGCGCTCCCCAAAAAAATATCACTCTTCTCCCGTACAGGACTCAAAGAGGTGCGGTTTCGGAGGCCTACTGTCCCGAGTTGCAGTGCATGCCGCAAGCCAGGATGGGGAAGATCGTAGCAGCAACGCTGTGCTCAGGAACTTTATGGTGAGAGGAAGAGGATCTTCTGGGTCGTTTGTCTGACTTCAGCCGAAGAGGCGAGCCGTTCGGATTTAGTGTCCGCTCATTCACGCAACCCGTGCCGTGCCGTGCCGTGCCGTGCCGTGCCGCGCCGGGCGGCGGCGGAGGAGCGCGCGTGGATGTCCCTATTGTTCTCATGCTCATACAAGTGGGGAAAAACCCTCCCTTATAAGGAGGTCCAACTTCCACTCAACTAGCAATGTGGGACTAAACTATAGTAGTATCCCTTGCCTTGCACGAATGGGCTAAGTGGACCTTAAGATTTATTAGAAATTTCTGAAATAGTTATTGGGCTGTCCCAAAATAGAAAAAATTCCAGCATAATGAATTTCTAGACAAGGGCTGGGATTACAGCGGTAGGAAAGCATGCATGCATGCACCATCAATCCAAGAGACACATGCATTAAGTATAGCATAGAAAAAAAGGAGAGTCGGGGTTTGCACGATCAAAGAAAACGCAAACAACCATACTCCTCCATTTCAATTTGCAAGTCATGCGCGTATACCAATGTTCAATTTGCAAGTCTTGCATGTATATCAATATTTCCAATTTTATCACCGTAATATAAAATATATAACACAAAAATTATACCGTTTGAAAATAGAACATCTGAAGTTTATAATGATATGTTTTTTGTAATATATGATTTCTATAAGGTTGGTCAAATTGACGACTTAAGAATACGCGCACTTCTTATAAACTGAGAGAGGAGGAGTGCGAAAAGGGAGAGCCTGGGTATGCTTGCATGCACGATCAAAGCGAATGCAAACGACAAGGGAAGCGTTGGCTGGTGGCTGCATATGAGCCGATGGCAGAAGAGAGAACTGATCAAATTGATGTCGCTAACTAATTAAATGTGAGAGGAACGCAATGCAAATGCTTCATGATGCCATTTCATATGTGATGCTACAATTAACCTCGGTAGGCTAATTAAATAATGGTTCAGATTGAAAAATACAGTCACGACCTACCCTATGTACGTACTATTAGGAGACTCCTTTTAAATAGGAGATAGCCCTGGCAGCAAATACTCAGGCCACATCTCAATCGCACGCCGCCGGCCATTCTCACTGCTTATTCCGTTCCTCCCCCACACAATACTCAGGTCACATTTCAATCACACGCGGCCGGCCACCCTCGCTACTTATTACCCCTTAGTTTTCTCGTTTTTTGTCAGACGCACAAGTACATGTGATCAACACTGGATTGATCTTCCAGTCAGATGCGCAAGTGCAGAAGCTGGCTTCACTAATCTTCTTCGGCTGCAGCAACACAAAGCTGACTTCATGTATCTTCCTCGACTGCAGGATCACGTCCGTGAAACCGCAGTCACATGTGAAACAATGCCCCTCGATCTAGATGTTATGACTAGCCACCACTAAGATGGAAAGAGGAAGATCAATACACGTGTTGTACTATCTATAATGGAGTCAGTCAGTGCCGAAGGCCGTCTTGCTGTTGTACACGGAGTCAAATGTCAGGTTCAAAGTAAACAAGCAAGAAGTTAAATGGTGTTGCCATGAGCTTCAGCGAAATTTATGCCTGGCTTTGCAGGAAGTAATTCTCAAATTTCTCCTCTTTAACAACCATATATCTTGATATGGTTTCTTTTATTTTGCCGTTTTAACTTATGAAGGGGGCATACAGATCCATTACTAGATCATCTACCGAATTAGTTTTAGGTAACAGTTCTGATATTTGTATTCCAATTTCTCAAAGAAATATTCAAAATCGAAAGGAGAGAGTAGAGGCGCAATGACAGCCGGTCTGCGCAGAGGAATAGGGTGTGCGGCTGTATTGCATCAGGTCAAGCAACTTCCCACATATCCGTCTAGGTGAAGATATGTCTCATCTCTTTTATATAGCTAGCAATCTTTCAGTGGAAGACTCTGGCTCGGTTGCAGTCGGAACGGTCAGATTATTGTCATGCAATCTGCATGTACATATGGTACATAATTTTCTCTTTAATTTGCTATATTTTGCATCATGCTTCGTGAATTGTTGAATGGGTTCTTCTGATTCTTGCAAGTTTGGAATATATTGCTGATAAATATTTTTAGGAGATTGTTGATACCTACATGCATATTAAACTGTATGCACGTCCATAGAGTTTCTATTCTAGCTTTAGATGCAAATTAAGCTATTTGAGCGCAAGAGAGAAATAGTAATAGTTAGTATGCCTTTTCTACTGCCATTTTACCGTTGATCTTTCAGAAGGTGATTAGACACAAGATTCCTGAAATTTCTCATACTCATATCTAATGTGTTTGTTTCAGGTGATTACATATCTTCTGAGGCTTCTCAGCGAGAGAAGGCGCTCGATTGATTCCTTACCAGATTCGATTTGATTTGATGCATGCCATAAACACATTTAGTTGCCAAGTGTAAGTTGCAGACCATGGGATTTGATTGCCAGCTTTCACATGCCAATTGTGTTCTCAAGAAGCCCACCTTCTATTTTTTTTTAATATGCTTTGGTTTTAGTAGCTTCTTATTATCATCTTGCGTATGTTTTACATGAGCATAATACTAAAATGTAGAGTGTAAGTTGTTTAAATTTCAGAACATAAAAAATTAACTGAACATTTGCTGCTTTGGATGCTTAATAATGTATACTATTAGCAAACAGAAGTTCGCTTTTTACCCATGGAATTTGTTTCCAGTATGGCATGCCTAACTATAGCGGGACCACTTTTGTGTGCGACGCTCGGCCACACTCCCATGTCATTCCCGCTGAGCTGGCTCGAAAAATCTGCACGATGATACATTGACACACATGATCTGATGGTGTGGACGAGTTCGCGCGTTAAAATTCCGTTATATTTTGTGTTAAGAATATTTCTACGCACATGGCAATTCATTATAAGATAAGAGCAAAGTTACCTGCTACTAGAGAGGGCATTGAACATGAAATAAGTAGTCTGAGATTACATTTTCAATTAATTCTGCATAAGATAAGAGAAAAATTAATAGAAGGCATCCAACACATAATAGATAAAATACAGAGTTTGACATGTGAGACTACATTTTTATGACATACCAATGACTCTATTGCACGGCTATTTGAGGACAAGGATGGGATTGTGAATATCATTAGCTCCATTATTACTAAACATGTGACATGATTTTATCAAATCTTTACATCGAGTGATAAGCTCAGTGTCTCTGTATGACAGGCGACTGGCAGCAGCACAACTAAAAACATATCTGGACACAGTGCATGGCACATGGAATTGAAAAGTGATCCATGACACCAAGCATATATATGCAGGTTGCTCTTCACATGGGCAATGCAGATGTAATAAGGAAGTACATGCCGCTAACCCATCTGCACAAGCGCTTCAACCTTGACGTGCATATACAATAAGGCAAAGTAGTACATGGCTACGAGGTGCATAAGGTAATCCTTACTTCCAACTATCTTTCCGTATAGTGGTCGCCTTATAACCAGATTATCATTATAATTTTTCTTTGGACCTTATAACTCACCAATGAATTTCTGATTTCTTGCTCTAGATTCTAGGATTTTTTTTCCTTCGTGTATATCAATTAAAATGCGAATTCTTCACAGATCATACTTCTGCAATATATTTGGTCACTTGGGACGAGATTTAATTTAGCCATTGTTCTGCCCATCCAATGTTGTTATAAATCAGTTTGACGATGGTGTGTACAATTTTTGTTGTTTCTCTCACTGTTGGCAACAACATCGCATGGAGTTCAGACATTCTTATTCCTATCAGTTCTTTTTCAAATGCCTTTTAACTAATTGTCATGTCAGTTTTCATGCTTAACTAATTTTTGCTTTAATTTTGCATGCTAAACACATGATAACTTATTATTATTTTAATTAAATACTTTCATCCTACATGTTTTCATGTAGTAATTTAACTTATAAATCCAGGGAATGAGCTTCAAAATGCATAAGAAATAACTTAATTAATCATTATAGCTGATTGTAGGTACAATTTGTGTCCCAAAAAATATGACATATTAGAAAGTGACATTGTTCTAAAGATATTTGACCCGATCTGTTTCTTTCGCCAATCAATTTATTTTCCCTCGGCGTCACAAATTGTATCTCTATTGTTCTTTTCTTTTTTAATGATTTATTCCTAATTATTGATCTATACAATTGATGGTAGATTGGTGCAATTTCCCTGAATTCGAATTGTTTTATTGCGGGGCTATATATTTTATGACTCTTGTTTGTTAGTCCATTGCAACACACGGGCACTCTTGCTAGTGCAGGAAAGAAGGACATAATATGCACCATGAACATGCAACGCCTTGAGCATCAGATATTACATGTACAATAGTGTTCAATGCAAAACGAGAGTTCGACATGATATGGCATACAATAGACATTTTTTAAGGAAGACATAAAACATACATTTAGCAAACACCAAATAATAAGATAAGGCAGAAAAGTTCACACATAATTCCCTGGCCGGTAATTGGCATATATTTGTGAATTTGATCCCCACAAATCCAAATGGATGGGACCAATAGGACCCTTTTAACTAATAATTTAGCTCTTGGCGTGAAGGACTCACATGACTTATAACCAATAGCAGGAGACTCTTTCTGTTTTATTTAGTGTAGTATACGTAGGACTGCAGGAGAAGGGAATACCCATGACTCATAGAGTAATTAATACTACGTAGCAGACTCTTTGTGTTTTATTTAGTGTACTAGTATACGTAGGAGAAGGGCATAGCCTTGGCACAGACCCTCTGGAGTGAGTCTGAATGAGATATTAATTTATGTGTGCGTTATCAGGCCGGCCGTCATCTAGAAAAAGTTGTTGATCACACAACTCCACGGAACAGCAGCAGAAAATGGACGTTTGTGACGAGCGTTACCAGCAGGCATCGGCAGTAGAACTGAGATTTTGTTGGATGGCCCAACCCTTCCAATTTTCAGGTAAGTAGCACTGTTACTAGCCAGACTGGAGCGTGTGCCCCAGGACTTCATGGCCATGCCATACCCAAACACGTCCTTGAACGGCGTCGTCGGCACTCCAAGCACCATAGGATTAGCAGGCGACGAGTTGGGCTGCTGGTTTATGAACTCCACGATGCTCCCCATGAGCCTCTTGCTGGTGGCCCTCAGCGGACTGTAGAGGTGGAAGCCGTGGTCCTCGCCCTCCGACTCCACCACCGTCACCTCGCGGCGCCCCTGCATCATCCAAGGCCACGGCGCGTCGTGATCAAGCATGCTGGCCGCCATGTCGAGGCCGCGCTCCCGCAGAGTATCCTTGCCGGCAACGGCGATGAGCACGCGGCGGCAAGCCAGCGATGAGATCTCCGAGGCCGGAGGATCGATTCGGGGGTCGTCGTTGCCGGCCTGGCCGGCCGTGACGAATGGCCACAGCCGGTCCACCCCGTACGGTGGGAACACCGCCGCGGCACCCTCGCTGTCGTCCGCCCACGCGAGCTCCGAGGGCAGCCGATTGGCTCCCCAGAAGTAAGGGTGCACCATGATCAGGCCCGCAATGTTCATCATGTCGTCGTTGACTTCGTGGCTGGCGCGGACTGCGGTCTGGTAAACGATGTTGCCGCCGGCGCTGTCGCCGGCCAGGAACGTGCGTGCAGTGTCGGCGTAGCTGGCCAGCCACGGGTCGGACAAGGACGCCGCCCACTGGAGCGCGGCCCACGCGTCGTCGTAGGCCGCAGGTATGGGGAACTCCGGCGCTAGACGGTACTCCACCGACACGACGAGGGCTCCGGCGCTGGCGGCGAGGGAGGTCGCGTAGCGGTGGTACGTACGGCCGAAAGCGCTCTCCGTGCAGAACGAGCCGCCATGGACGTAGAGGACGAGAGGAAGCCGATTCCTGCCTGCGGTCTCGGCGGCACGGGACGGGAGGAACAGGCGCACAGACACGCCGGTGGCCTTGTCGACGACGACGTCCCTCGTTGCCACTCCACGGTTGCCGGCCTGATCCGACGACGCCAGCACGAATGGGCTGCGTAGGAAACGCTCGATGCTTCCGTCCTTGTACTCGCGTATGAACGGGTACATGTCCACGGAGATGTTACGTCCGTCGTTCTCCTTGTTTGCATGCATGGCGCGGTTGAGCTGCTTCACTTTGGAACTCTTGTTTTGAGTTGTGCCGCTGCCGCGTCGTTGGCTACGGAATTTATAGAGCCATTTTCTTCACAGCACGGCCCTGTACTAACTAATAGTACTAGTATATATATTGTACTCGTGACCAAGTTAAAATATAGTAGGAGTATATTGAAACAACACAAACACTGTTGTGAAGAAGACATCGTCGAGGTTGTGTGTTCGCATCATCTTCATCACTTGTCAACGAGTAAGAGACTCAAACTTTAACGCCGACAAAGGCCACATTGCAAAAGCCGCGAGGTATACGCAACGACGAATCCGATAATGAACTAGGACGAGGGACCATGCAATCCCGTGTCGTGTAGGATCACTGAGCTAGGCCACCAGCCGCTTGGCATCGTTGCCATCTGAACCTCACTGTCACACAACTATGACTCCACTGCAATAAAGTGACCACAACCTTTCGACGACTCAATCTGTCACGCATCCCGCATCCACCTAGCCTTTGACGGTAACGAAACGCTTTTCTTCCCTTCGGTTGGTCCTGAATCTCAAAATTATGCCCCATTGACGACATGATGCAAGGCGTCGTCATCATCTGACCTTGTGAAGTAGCCAAGGTTTCCAAAGGAGCCCATGGCCTGGGATAAGTAGAGGAGCACAACACCACAACAATGCTTTCGAGAATCTAAGGACGTCCGCAGACATCGCCACCACCAGCTCTTACCATCGCCTGGAACAAGGCATTGGCGCGACACTGCTCTCACTTCCCCGCATCAGATCTAGTTGATCCACCCAGTCCTCCACGCGCCACCGACCACCCATCCAGAATCATCCCCACAACATTGAGATGAAATCATCACACATCTAATAGTTTATTATCCAGGGACAAGTCTAATAAGCATTCTATTAAGGAGGTTGTTTCTTTGCACCAACTTTGCATCAAAATTAGTACATGTTTCTGCCACCTACCTTGTGACAAATCATAATTATCTGTCAGTACATTGTGCCACCTACCTTGCATCATGCAGTTTTTTTTTCCCGCAAAAAAAAA
>NC_057803.1:713085333-713086751 GCF_018294505.1 Triticum aestivum
AAAAAAAAACTGCATGGCTATTTATTATTAAAAAATGGCATTAGTTTCTTCAGTAAATGAATACTCACTTCATCCCAAAATATAACATCTTATATTATGCGACAGAGGGAGTAATAATTGAAATTATATTTCCTACTAGAAAAATGCCAAAAGAAAAAACCATGCTTCTGCCAACTAATTAACTTGTGAGAAATCAAATTGGTTCCCCGTAAAAATAGAGAGAAATCAAAGTGGGAAGGTGGCAAATATAACTTGTATTAGAACTGATACTATGTATTACCTTATTTATACCTTCATGATTTGGTAACACTATAATTTATTTTCTTATTTGTTCAACTAAAAGTTCCATATTACCAATACACAATCATTAACAACATCTTACCTCGCGGAAGGTAATAGTAATATTAGCCTAGTTATTTATACTCCCTCAGTCTCGGTGTATAAGTTATTCGCGTAGTTCTAGGTCATCGATTTAAAGAATTAAATATGTTTTATATGTCATGAAAAGTATATCACTAGATTTCTACACGAATGTAGTTTCTAAATATATATTTTATGTTACATATAATAAATATGATAGTTAAATTATTGATCTAGAACTACGCGAATGAATTATACACCGAGATGGAGGTAGTAGTAATAACTTGAGGTGCTCGATTTCCGACACAAGCGTACAAAATCAAAATTTTCTTTTACCAAAAATAGTGTGAGAGACACTGAAAGACACGCCGGGCCCTCTGATTTACATTCATGGACAAGAGATTACCTATGGGACGACTTGACCGACATCGTCTAATGTTGTGAAGCTAGACCGCACGTTCAACGCGCGACTGTGAAAGGACTTCTCACGGTCACATGTAGCACTGCCGGTCTTTATCGTCGGTCGTAACTAGGTAGTACAACCGTGTGAATTGGTTACCAAACTCTAGATGCACGTACACATGCATGTCATGCTGGCTTTGTTACCTCGTGTGCGTCACGTACGTAGTGCCTAGCTGCGTACACACTCCGATCGGCTCACATATGATATGTATACACATACACATCCAAGCAAGTAGACAGCTCACATGGTTTGTTTGAGGGGACACATCCGAGCAAGTAGGCACTTGACCAACATGCTGGCTTTGTTGGACGTAGTATGACGATAGCTATCTTGAGGGGACACACCATGCATTGTTTGTTGAATCCTGCCATACGAGGGACGAAAAACATGCCTCCGATTGACTGGGCGAGGGCCGCTAGATTGAATGATCGTGGTACGTGGAAGAGACAGCTTCGTTGTTTGTTCCTCCGTTCATCTGCATGCGCATGTACACTACGGTCGCTATCCTGTCCTATGCACATAGCACAAGACTTTCTTTACTAATAGATATGTACATCCATCTTTTAGGCCATCTTCGACAGCAACTGGTAAATTT
>NC_057803.1:713087288-713095597 GCF_018294505.1 Triticum aestivum
TTTTCAACTAAAAAGGTAAAACTATGTGCACGTACGGTCTCACGGAGCTCCACTCCCTTGACACGGATATGCTACACTAGTCTACGGCTGGCCGCGGCTTGTCTTCCCCATGTCCAGCAATCCGGTGCCCCGAAGGTATATTCTTCCCATGTATCTTCCCTATGTCCGGCCGTGCCGCTCAGCTGAGAGGCAAGGAGGGTGCTTTAGCCGGAGGGGAAGGGTTCTTCCATGGAGCTCAGGCGGGTGCCCAGGGTGGTCTGACAGAAAGGAGAACCGGCCGGCTCACCGGCGCTAGCCTCCATAGGACCCAAGCGGCGGCGGCCTCCCGGTTTCTACTTCTCCTCAATGATGGCAGAGGGCGCGGATGTGCTGGCCGCCACCTCATCGACATCCACGCCGTTGGTTTCTTTCTCTGCGTGTATGGCGCGGCTACGCACGCTTCGACGGCGGTTGGCGCGGTCGCATGCACTGGATGCGGCGATACCTATGCCCCTGTGCTCCCAGCTGTGCCGGCGTGGAGCAACTCGCTACTCCTCCTCGAGCTGGCCTTGAGCGACGGGTTGCTGAACCACGCGCCGGCTTGGGACCGCGACAACTGGCTCCGCCGGGTTAGGCGGGGGAGGTGGAGCAGTGAGCTTCCTCGCTCGCATCCGGCAGGCCACCTAGCCGGCTTGTATGCCGGAGAACTACTCTTCGAAAACCATCGGAAGAGTGGAGAAAATGGAAGGAGTAGATGGGGAAGCGGCGGAGGGTGTGATTTTTGCCCAGCGTGTGGCCTCATTTAAATAGAGGGCGAATGGAAGGAGCTCGGTCGGCGTTGCGTTTAATGTCAGCCCGCTGATGAACGAACGTGTGACCGGAGTAGATTTCTCGGAAGGCGTGCTGAGCCGGGCGTGCAACGGGCGGCACCCTTGGCCGGCGTGCCGCTTGAATGGCGGAGACAGTGAGAGGTCGTGTCCGCCCTGAGCTGCCTTCAATGTGGAGCGACGCGCTCTACAGCGACATGAATGCGAGCAGATAGCGCCGGGCGTGAAGCGCGCGCGAGAGTGGGGAGGGGTTTTTTGTTAGCCAGGGCGGTCAGAAACGGCCTTGAGAGCGATCCGGACACCCGCAAACCTCTCCACTTTGGAAAAAAATCGCGTCCGGACCGCCCAGTGGACTGATACAAACCGGCGTTGGATGATTTCCGCGATCCGTACAGCGTGATCCAAACAATTGTGTGTAGTTTGAGGATAGATGTTGGAGATGCCCTTTGCCCACAAGTGTGAGTGCCGGGGTGCATTACTTGTGTGGCTCTACTGCGCTGGGCTCACAAGTTGAATCAACGGGAGGGTAGAGATTGTGGGAGGGTGCAGGCACACAGGGGTGGGTCCTTTTGCACATGACCGACAACGTCCAGCGCGACTGCGAAGGAGTGTTCTCACACGTTGCACTGCCGGTCTTTGTCGTCGTTCGTGAGCAGGTACGTCCGTGTTATTTTGTTAGTACTACCAAACACTGGTTCTGTGAAGCCTTGACAATTTCAATGCATTCTGATGGCATTTGTAGATGCAAGTTCACATGTATCTCATGTGGTCACGTACGTACGTGGTGGCTTTGTTGGATGGTGCACATGCAGAATTGACTCACCTCTCGCTCGCTGAGTCCACCATGTGCGTTCAAATAATCGTTGGACGTACGATAGCTATCGCTCACGACGAAGGACCAACGATCTTTATGCATGTGCACGTACACTATGGTAGCTATCCCTGTCCTATATACGTACTACGCACAAGTCTTTCTTTATTAATTTCCTTTTCATGTCCGACTTGATACATCCATTTTTTTGCGATGAATACATCCATTTATTAGACCTACACAATCATTAACAACATGTTCTCCTGGGGAATTAATGGATTATTTAAAGAACATTCAGTTTTGAAGAATTGTGTATCTCCCGGACGCAATTGTTAGGTCATCTCATCAATGTTAGATTTTTCTGGACGGTCATCTCATCATCGTTCGTATGTAGGTACGTCCCTGTTAATTTCGTGAAGCCTTGACAATTCCGTTGTTTTCAGACACTAGTTCACATGCATGTAATGCATGCCACGTGCGTACGTCCTGGCTTTGTTGATGCGTGGTGCGCACCTGTCACTGTGCGTACGTATCTCCTACTAGTATCTAGGAGAATTGACTCGGTAGACGGTACCACACATCAATGCGGTCGATCTGCATGCGGACGTACGTTATGGCACAATTCTTTCTTTATTAATTTGTTTTTGCCGCCAGATTTGATACATCCATTTTTTAGCCCTGCACAATCTTTAACAGCATCTTCTCTCAACGAATTAACGACGTGTATCTATTTGGGAGAGCTATTTGTTAACTCGTACTCCCTCCGTCCGGAAATACTTGTCATCAAAATGAATAAAAGGAGATATATATATAGATGTATTTTAGTTCTATATACATCCTTTTTCGTCCATTTCGAGGACAAGTACTTTCGGACGGAGGGAGTATTATTATTTTTATTTGAGGTTGTTAAGTCCTTTTAGTTTTTGAAATTGTGAAGTCCAACACACACATCCCAACAAGTAGAGGCAGCTCGTTGTTGGCCCTAGTACGATAATAGCTATCTTGAGGCGACACACCACGGATTGTTTGTTGAATCCTGCCACACGTAGGGACGAAAAACATGCCTCAGATTGACTGGCACTAGTAGAAAAAGCCATATTCGTTCCGGTTCGTGAGGGCCTTTAGAACCGAGACTAAAAGGTCGGTACTAAAGGCCCCCCGCCCTTAGTTTCGGTTCTTATACGAACCGGGACTAAAGCCCCTCCATGTGGCCGCTGTATAGAGCTCCACTTTTAGTCCCGGTTGGTAACACGAACCGGGACTAAAGGAAATTTTACGATTTATTTTTTTCAGAATTTTTTTTCGATTTTTAAATTTCTGAATTATTTTACAATTTAATCTCTAAGCACCACTCATCACTGCTCAATTTAACCTCTAATCTCTAATCATCCCTCATCATTCCAAATCATGTAACTTCCAGGCCGGTCACCCATCCTCTCACTACTCCAGCCGATTCGTGTTTGAGACACGAACCGGAACTAAAGGGAGTGATGCCCTTTAGTCCCGGTTCGTGTCTCAAACCTAGACTAAAGGGCTCATTTGAACCGGGGAATAATGCCTTTAGCCGCACGAAGCGGGACTAATGGCCCCATTGGTCCCGGTTCATGACTGAACCGGGACTAATGGGCTTATCTGGCCCGAACGAAAGCCCTGTTTTCTACTAGTGTGGGCAAGGGCCGCTGGATTGAATGATCGTGGTACGTGGAGGGGACAGGTTCATAGTTTGTTCCTTCGTCCATCTGCATGCGCACGTGCACTACGGTCGCTACCCTGTCCTACGGACAACGCACAAGTCTTTATTTACTAGTAGATATGTACATCCATCTCTTAGAGTATATGCAACGGCAACTCGCAATTTTTTTACCGCATCCGTCCGCCGATAGGGGGGGGGGGGTCAGTCCACGAACATGGATGAGGAAGGACGACATCCAATACTAGCCGCATACATTTCAAACTCTTTTTCAGCAAATCCGATGAAATTCATGCAAACAAGGCCGGATTTCATATAAACATGACGGACTTCATACAATCCAGATGAATACGGTTACATTTTGGACATATTGTCAACTAAAAAGGTAAAACTATGTGCACGTACGGTCGCGTGGAGCTCCACTACACAACACAGATAAACTACACTAGTCTACGGCTGGCCGCGGCTTGTCTTCCCCAACTAAAAAGGTAAAACTATATGCACGTATGGTCGCGTGAAGCTCCACTCCATGATACAGGTAAACTACAACAGTCTACGGCTGGCTGCGGCTTGTCTTCCCCATGTCCAGCAGCCCGCTAACCGGACTGCCGGGCGCCCCGAAGGTATATTCTTTCCCTATATTCCCTATGGCTGGACGTGCCGCTTATCAGAGTGGCAAAAAGGGTGCTTCAGCCGGAGGGGAAGGGTTCTTCCATGGAGCTCAGGTGGGTGTCCAAGGTGGTCTGACATAAGGGAGAACCGGCTAGGTCACCGGAGGTGGCCTTCATGGGACCCAAGCGGCGGCCTCCTCCCGTGTTATCCTTCTCCTCGATGATGGCAGCGGTCCTGGACATGCGGGCCGCCAGCTCATCGACATCCCCGCAGTCGGCTTCTTTCGTTGCATGCATGACGCTGCTACATGCGTCTCGGCGGCAGATGGCGCTGTCGCAGGCACTGGATGGGCGATGCCTGTGCCGTCGGGCACGACGTGGAGCAACTCGCCACTCCTCCTTGAGCTGGCCTTGAGCGATGAGTTGCTAAACCAGGCGCCGGTTTGGAGCCGAGGCAACTGGCTCCGTCGGGCTAGGCGAGGGAGGTGGAGCAGCGAGCTGCCTCGCTCGTATCCGGTGGGCTTGGTGGGCCACCCAACGGGCTTGTTTGTCGGAGAAGAGAACTGCTCTTCGGAAGCTATCGGAATAGTGGAGAAAATGGACAAGGAGGAGATGGGGAGCGGCGGAGGGGTGTGATTCTTGCCCGGCGTTGCATTTAATGCCAGCCCGTTCATGAACGGACGTGTGGTTGGAGTAGGTTTCTTGGCTTCCACGTGGGTTTATTGGACATGTTTGAATGCGGCGAGAAGGTGTGTTGAGCCGGCGCATCGCTTCAATGGCGGAGGCATGGAGAGATCGCATCTGTTGGGGAACGTAGCAGAAATTCAAAATTTTCCTATGAGTCACCAAGATCTATCTATGGAGAGACTAGCAACGAGAGAGAGGAGAGTGAATCTACATACCCTTATAGATTGCTAAGCGGGAGCGTTCAAGAGAACGGGGTTGAAGGAGTCGTACTCGTCGTGATCCAAATCACCGGAGATCCTAGTGCCGAATGGACGGCACCTCTGCGTTCAACACACGTGCAGCCCAGTGACGTCTCCCATGCCTTGATCCAGCAAGGAGAGAGGGAGAGGTTGAGGAAGACTCCATCCAGCAGCAGCACAACGGCATGGTGGTGATGGAGGAGCGTGGCAATTCAGCAGGGCTTCGCCAAGCACCGCGAGAGACGAGGAGGGAGAGAGGTAGGGCTGCGCCAAGAGGGAGATCAAATCATGTTCTCGGCAGCTCTCATACCTCAAGTATATATAGGGGAGAGGGAGGGGGCTGAGCCCCCTTTAGGGTTCCCACCCCAAGGGATGCGGCAGCCCCAAAACCCATCTAGGGTGGCGGCCAAGGGGGGGAGAGGGGAAACTTGCCCCCCAAGTAAGGTGGAGGCGCCCCCTCCCCAACCCCTAGGCGCCTTGGGCCCTGGTGGGGGGGCGCACCAGCCCACCTGGGGCTGGTACCCTTCCACACTTGGCCCATGCGGCCTTCTGGGGCCGGTGGCCCCACTTGGTGGACCCCGGGGACCCTCCCGGTGGTCCCGGTACATTACCGATAGCACCCGAAACTTTTCCGGTGACCAAAACAGGACTTTCCATATATAAATCTTTACTTTCGGACCATTCCAGAACTCCTCGTGACGTCCAGGAACTCATCCGGGACTCCGAACAACATTCGGTAACCACGTATATCTATTCCCTACATGACCGAGACGTTCTCCGGTCAATAACCAACAGCGGGATCTGGATACCCATGTTGGCTCCCACACGTTCCACGATGATCTCATCGGATGAACCACGATTTCAAGGATTCAATCAATCCCGTATACAATTCCCTTTGTCTAGCGGTATTGTACTTGCCCGAGATTCGATCGTCGGTATCCCGATACCTTGTTCAATCTCGTTACCGGCAAGTCTCTTTACTCGTTCTGTAACACATCATCCCGTGATCAACCCCTTGGTCACATTGTGCATATTATGATGATGTCCTACCGAGTGGGCCCAGAGATACCTCTCCGTCAACCGGAGTGACAAATCCCAGTCTCGATTCGTGCCAACCCAACAGACACTTTCGGAGATACCCATAGTGCACCTTTGTAGCCACCCAGTTATGTTGTGACGTTTGGTACACCCAAAGCATTCCTACGGTATCCGGGAGTTGCACAATCTCATGGTCTAAAGAAATGATACTTGGCATTAGAAAAGCTTTAGCATACGAACTACACGATATTTGTGCTAGGCTTAGGATCTGGTCTTGTCCATCACATCATTCTCCTAATGATGTGATCCCGTTATCAACGACATCCAATGTCCATGGTCAGGAAACCGTAACCATATATTGATCAACGAGCTAGTCAACTAGAGGCTTACTAGGGACAAAAATTAGTTAGTTTAATTTCCATGCTTGTAGTAGAAATTAAAATGAAAACCCAAAAAGATTTTTAGTTCTTCTTCTTTCGTGTTGGGAGCTTTCCCGTGTAAATATTTTTATTTTCTTTTCTTTCCTTTGGGGGGTCGGGAAGACCTTATTGAAAATGCTTAGTGGCTCTCGTTTGCATGATTGTTTATTTAACTTAGAGCCCATATTACTTTGTCTTCTCTCTTGAGTTGAATGCTTGCAGATTCCAGCTTAGTCCAATGCACGTACACTCTTATTATTATACACATCGTTCGGTCGTGCAAGTGAAAGGCAATAATGACGATATATGATGGACTTATTGAGATGAGAAAAACTGGTATGAACTCGACCTCTCTTGTTTTTGTAAATAATCGTTCCTGATTCAGCTTATTATGAAATAAACATATTCGCAATGACATTTAGAGATATAGTTGCTTGTGCCATGCTTGATTAGCTTTGAGTTATAATGGTTTACCTTGCGTGCCAACATGCTATTATAATGATTATGATGTGGTATGATGGGATGGTATCCTCCTTTGAATGAATTGAGTGACTCAACTTGGCATATGTTCATGCATGTAGTTTTAATGCATGTTTGTATTCGGTGTTTATGTTCATGGTGGATTATATCCTACTCATGTTTGTATTCGGTGTGAATTAGTTTTAATGCATGTTTATGACTGTTGTCGCTCTCTCAGTTGGTCGCTTCCCAGTCTTTTGCTAGCCTTCACCTGTACTAAGCAGGAATACTGCTTGTGCATCCAAACTCCTTAAACCCCAAAGTTGTTCCATACGAGTCCACTATACCTTCCTATATGCGGTATTTACCTGCCGTTACAAGTAAATTCGTATGTGCCAAACTCTAAACCTTCAAATGAAGTTCTGTGTATGCTCTAGCCGCTCATGTTTCCACTAGGGCTGCATATATCTTCCATGCTAGGTGGGTTATTCTCAGAGGAGTGGACTCCGCTCCTGATTCACGAGAAAGGGCCGGTAACCGGGATGCCCAGTCCCATGATCCAAAAAGATCAAGCAAATCAAAATAAATAAACAAAACTCCCCTAGGGCAGTTGTTAGTTGGAGGCACTCCTTGTTTCAAGCAAGACATGGATTGATGCTTGTTGGTGGTTGGGGGAGTATAAACCTTTACCATTCTGCGTGGGAACTGCCTATAATGCATGTAGTATGGAAGATACAGCTATCTCATAGTTGTTGCGTTGACAGCGAAAGTATGCCGCTCAAAATATTATTCAATCTCTGTTTTAAAAATCGAGCTCTGGCACCTCTACAAATCCCTGCTTCCCTCTACAACGGGCCTATCTATTTATTTTTATGTTGAGTCATCACCTTCTTATTAAAAAGCACCCGCTGGAGAGCACACTGTCATTTGCATTCATTATTATTTGTTTATATTGGGTATGACTTGACTGGATCTCTTTTACCATGTATTACAATGTTTAGTCAGTCCTTGATCTTTAAAGGTGCTCTGCATTTATGTTTTGCGGTCTCAGAAAGGGCTAGCGAGATACCATTTTGTTATATCATGTTATGATTGTTTTGAAAAAGTGTTGTCATCCGAGTTTTATTATTATGACTCGCTAGCTGATTATTTTATTGATATGAGTAATTATGAGACCTAAGTGTTATTGTGAGTATGGTTAGTTCATAATATGTGCTGAAAGTTGAATGCTGGATTTTCATGTTTACAACAACAAGAGCCAACAGAGTTTGTAAAAGTTTTTCTTTATCACTTTCAGTTTATCAACTCTATTGCTTGAGGACAAGCAAAAGTTTAAGCTTGGGGGAGTTGATATGTCTCAAATGTATCTACTTTTCCAAACACTTTTGCCCTTGTTTTGGACTCTAACTTGCATGATTTGAATAAAACTAACCCAGACTGACGCTGTTTTCAGCAGAACTACCATGATGTTGTTTTATGTGTAGAAAAGAAAAGTTCTCGGAATGACCTGCAAATCCACGGAGGCACTTTTTGGAATTAATAAGAATTT
>NC_057803.1:713096106-713108847 GCF_018294505.1 Triticum aestivum
ATCGTAGGCTTGCTGGACGGTGATGGGTTGGATGAAATTTACCATGTAATCAAGTTAGTTTTGTTAGGGTTTGATCCCTAGTATCCACTATATTCTGAGATTGATGGTGCTATGACTTTGCTATGCTTAATGCTTGTCACTAGGGCCTGAGTGCCATGATTTCAGATCTGAACTTATTATGTTTTCATCAATATATGTGTGTTCTTGATCCTATCTTGCAAGTCTATAGTCACCTATTATGTGTTATGATCCGACAACCCCGAAGTGACAATAATCGGGATACTTCTCGGTGATGACCGTAGTTTGAGGAGTTCATGTATTCACTATGTGTTAATGCCTTGGTCCGGTTCTCTAGTAAAAGGAGGCCTTAATATCCCTTAGTTTCCACTAGGACCCCGCTGCCACGGGAGGGTAGGACAAAAGATGTCATGCAAGTTCTTTTCCATCAGCACGTATGACTATTTACGGAATACATGCCTACATTACATTGATGAACTGGAGCTAGTTCTGTGTCACCCTATGTTATAGCTATTACACGAGGAATCGCATCCGGCATAATTATCTATCACTGATCCATTGCCTATGAGCTTTTCACATATTGTGCTTTGCTTATTTACTTTTCCGTTGCTATTGTTACAATCACTAGAAAACACCAAAAATATTGCTATTACTATCTTTACCTTTTACCACCGTTACCATTACTATTATACTACTTTGCTACTAAATACCTTGCTACAGATACTAAGTTATCCAAGTGTGGTTGAATTGACAACTCAACTGCTAATACTCAAGAATATTCTTTGGCTCCCCTTATGTCGAATCAATAAATTTGGGTTGAATACTTTACCCTCGAAAGCTGTTGCGATCCCTACACTTGTTGGTTATCAAGCAGCCCCCTCCAGCCCTCTCCTGTACACTAGGTCTAGTCTGATTCGGCCCGCTGCGTGTGTTTTTTTCCTGTTGCGATTTTAGAATTTATCCTAGGTTTTACAGTTTTACAGAAAAACCCTCAACATCATGCATATAATAACTCCACAATCGTGCGTCGATTTAAAATGATCTATATATGTAAAATGCTTAGAATTTCATCTAGTTTCACATTATGATGCTTTCATCCATGTTAAAATGCTTAAATTTGCTGTTTGCTTTATTTTCGCATAAATGACATGCTAAAATGTTTTATTTCATAACTAAATAACTGTAGCTCCAATTTTAATAAACTTTGTATGTAAATGGGGTGAAAAAATGCATAGATTAACTTGGTTCACTTTATTTTCCTGTTTAACAACAATAAAATATGGTCTAGGGCTGAACAGTACCAAATTCGAAATATGGACATGAGGATTTTCCGGAATTGTTGTTTGTTGTTTCTGGCCTCATTTAAACTTGCCTAAATAGTTAGTTTAATTATGCTTCACCTCTTGCCATGTTTAAAATTTCTCAATATTGTTGTGTACCTAAACGAGAGCGAACTAAATAACTTGAATGTGGTGTTTCGTCAATATGCAACTCGTTACATATTGAGCTCCACTTAACTTGTAGTGTTGTTTGTGCACTTTGCCATGCCATGCCTTTTAAACCGGACATGCATCATACTTATTTTTGCATCATGCCATGCTTATGTGATGGTTGTTTACCATGTTGTTTGCTTCTTTCCGTTTGCGCTTCTCCTTGATAGTTCTGGTAACGTTGCATTTTTGAGGATCCGTTCGACTACGTTGGTTCGTCTACTTCTTGGACTCGTTCTTCTTCTTTGCGGGATCTCAGACAAGATGACCATTACCCTCGATATCACTTCTATCTTTGCTTGCTAGTTGCTTCGTTCTATCGATATGCTGTGCTACCTATCACTTGTTTACCATGTCTTCCATTTTGCCATGTCAGCCTCTGACCTTTTTCACCCTTCCTAGCAAACCGTTATTTGGCTATGTTACCGCTTTTGCTCATCCCCTCTTATAGCGTTGTTAGTTGCAGGTGAAGTTGAAGATTGCTCCATGTTGGAATATGATTATGTTGGGATATCACAATATCTCTTATTTGATTAATGCATCTATATACTTGATAAAGGGTGGAAGGCTCGGCCTTATGCCTGGTGTTTTGTTTCACTCTTTCCACCTTAGGTTCCGTCGTACCGGTGTTATATTCCTTGATTTTGTGTTCGTTACGCGGCTGGGTTTATGGGAACCCATTGACGGTTCGCTTTGAATAAAACTCCTCCAGCAAGGCCCAACCTTAGTTTTACATTTGCCTAACAACCTATAACCTTTCCCTTGGGAGTAATTAACCTGAGGGTCATCTTTATTTTAACCCTCCGGGCTAGTGCTCCTTTGAGTGTTGGTCCAAAACAAGCAGACTGCGGGGCCACCACGGGGCAACTCAAGGTCTGGTTTTACTCGTAGGCTGACCTATCCGTTGTGCCCTGGGAACAAGATATGTGCAGATCCTATCAGGATTTGTTGGCACAGTCGGGCGGTCTTGCTGGTCTGGTTTTACCATTGCCGAAATATCTTGTAACCGGGATTCCGAGTCTGATCGGGTCTTCCGGGGAGAGGGAATATCCTTCGTTGTTCGTGAGAGCTTATAATGGGCTAAGTTGGGACACCCCTACAGGGTATAAACTTTCGAAAGTCATGCCCGCGGTTATGTGGCAGATGAGAATTTGTTAATATTCGGTTTTTACAGAACTGGACACTTGACTTAACTAAAATGCATCAACCGCGTGTGTAGCCGTGATGGTCTCTTTTCGGCGGAGTCCAGGAAGTGAACACGGTTTGGGTTATGTTTGAACGTAAGTAGTTTCAGGATCACTTCTTGATCACTTCTAGCTTCACGACCGTTGCGTAGTTTCTCTTCTTACTCTTGTACTCGCCTTTAGCCATCATATTTTGCTTATCAATTGCTACAACTCCACCTCATTACCACATCCTACCCATCAGCTTAAATAGTCTTGATCTCACGGGTTTTGAGATTGCTGAGTCCTCGTGACTCACAGATACTTCCAAACAGTTGCAGGTGCCGATGATACCAGTGCAGGTGATGCTACCGAACTCAAGTGGGAGTTCGACGATGACCTTGGTCGTTACTACGTGTCTTTTCCTGATGATCAGTAGTGGATCCCAGTTGGGACGATCGGGGATCTAGCATTTGGGGTTATCTTCCCAGTTGGGACGATTGGGGATCTAGCATTTGGGGTTATCTTCTTTTCATCTGGATTTCTCTGAATGATGTATGAATTATATGATCTTTTTGTGAAGTGGCGATTGTAAGCCAACTCTATTTATCCCTTTCTTGTTCATTACATGAGATTGTGTGAAGATGACCCTTCTTGCGACAAAACCACAATGCGGTTATGCATCTAAGTCATGCCTCGACATGTGGGAGATATAGCCGCATTGTGGGTGTTGCAAATTTGTAAAAATCTTGCGCGGCCGGGATTCGAACTTTCGACCTATCGCGTTACAGACAAACCTCCCAGCCACTACACCAGTCTCATTCAGTGGTTAAAATTGTATACTGAAGCCTTATGTTCTTTCCCTTGCACTACTATTAATAACGCACATACCCTTTGCGAAAAACTAAAAATCTTGCGTAGGCGGGATTCAAACCGTAGACCTGGCGCATTACGCACACGCCTCCGAACCAGTACAACAGTCTGATTCAAATGTAAAATTAGGATACTAAAACTTTATATTCTTTCGCCTTTAAACAAATAAAATGGAACCAAAAAATGATGCTGCCGCCACGATTCGAACCTGAGCCCGAGTCGGACCGAGAGCGCGCTCTATCCACTATAACACAGAGTTACTCGCATCGAGGTAGGGCATGCATGTTTTATATATGTCTGCATTAAATGATTTGCACCATGCCCCATCCCCCAGTGCTACCCGCAGTGGGACCCCTTGTTCTACCCCAGCACGTCGAGCACCGCTGCGGCCGTCCGCTCACTACAACACGTATGCCATTAGGAGGAATTTTTTGCCAGCATTTTTGCTAAACACCTCAAAATCATGGTGTTTACTGCACTTCTGAAAAGTGCCTCAGAAGCTCACAACCTTCAAGGGCAGTTTTAGAAAATGCCTTCTAAATAGGGGAAAACAAGGCGTTCTACAAAAGTACTACATAGCATAGCTCAGTTTTAGAACAACAGTTATTGTTCTGTCTATGGAAACAACCCTCCCAGCTGCGCTTCAAGGTAAAAAACAGCAGTTATCATTCTGTCTATGTAAACAACCCTCCCCGCTGTCCATGGAAACAACCCTCCCCTCCATGCCATCAAGTATCTCCCGCTAAAACTCAAGGGACCAGCTCGGCACTGGTTGAATAGTCTGCCTCATAACTCTATTGGCAGTTGGGAGAACCTGGAAGACGCATTCTTTGACAACTTCCAAGGCACTTATGTCCGACCTCCGGATGCCGATGACTTGAGTCATATAACTCAACAGCCCGGAGAGTCAGTCAGGAAATTCTGGACTTGGTTCTTAACTAAAAAGAACCAAATCGTCGACTGTCCGGATGCAGAGGCCCTCGCGGCCTTCAAGCATAACATCCGTGACGAGTGGCTCACCCGACACCTTGGACAAGAAAAGCCGAGATCCATGGCGGCCCTCACAGAGCTTATGACCCTCTTTTGTGCGGGCGAGGATAGCTTACTAGCTCGCAGCAACAGCACATCCAGCAAACCTCGAACTTATAAATCCAGAGATAACAACGGCAAGCCCCGACGCATCAAACACAAGCGTTGAAACAATGGCGATAGCACCGAAGACACGCCGTAAACGCCGGATTTAGTGGCTCTAAGACCGGACAACGGGAAAAACCATTTAAAAGAAATGATCCGGGCACATCCAGTTTGGACCGCATACTCGATCGTCCATGTCAAATTCATGGCACCCCAGGTACACCAACTAATCATACCAACAGAGAATGTTGGGTCTTCAAACAGGCCAGCAAATCAAAAGCCGGAAGCAAAGAGAAGGGGTCGCAAAGCGACGACGACAAGGAGGAGCCCTGGCCACCAAAGATAGGGGGGCAAAAGATGTTTCCGCCACAAATCAAGACGGTGAATATGATATACGCCACCCATATTCCCAAGCGGGAGCGGAGGCGCGCACTTAGGGACGTCTACGCGATGGTGCCAAACATATCTAGAGCATATAGTAGAGCAAGTTGCATATATGAAGTAGAGCCTAACATATCTAGGACAAACACTAGAACAAGGAACTCTGGTAGGACCTCTAACGGGAAAAACAAGAACACGTACGTGACAGCAGCAGGAGCAGAAGCACTGGACTTGGTGTCGACATCCTCGCCAGCCATGTCGTCGAAGAGGTTGTCGACGTCGGGGAAGAAGTCGTCGTTGGGGAAGTGGTCATCGATGTCCATGATGAACCGGTAAATAGTCGCGCAAAGCGCTCCCCAAAAAAATTATCACCCTTCTCCCGTACAGGACTCAAAGAGGTGCGGTTTCGGAGGCCTACTATCCCGAGTTGCAGTGCATGCCGCAAGCCAGGATGGGGAAGATCGTAGCAGCAGCGCAGTGCTCAGGAACTTTATGGCGAGAGGAAGAGGATCTTCTGGGTCGTTTGTCTGACTTCAGCCGAAGAGGCGAGCCGTTCGGATTTAGTGTCCGCTCATTCACGCAACCCGTGCCGTGCCGTGCCGTGCCGCGCCGCGCCGCGCCGCGGAGGAAGAGCGCGCGTGGATGTCCCTATTGTTCTCATGCTCATACAAGTGGGGAAAAACCCTCCCTTATAAGGAGGTCCAACTCCCACTCAACTAGCAATGTGGGACTAAACTATAGGAACCGGCTCCTCTACCGTCCAGTGAGCACGGTAGGGATGCTACAGGAGCCTGCCTTTGGGCATCTATCAGCTGTCAGATGTAGTATAAACGGCTCAGATCACTTTGCTACAGTACATAAACAGTGCGCATGCTACAGGACGAGAACAGTGCATCCCGCTACAGTGCAGGGAAACAGTGTTCGGTTACAGTGCACACTGCCGTGCCTTCTGTTTTTACCCTGCCTGGGACACTGTAGCATCCCTGCCGTGCCCACTGCACGGCAGAGGAGCCGGTTCCTAAACTATAGTAGTATCCCTTGCCTTGCACGAATGGGCTAAGTGGACCTCCAAGATTTATTAGAAATTTCTGAAATAGTTATTGGGCTGTCCTAAAATAGAATAAATTCCAGCATAATGAATTTCTAGACAAGGGCTGGGATTACAGCGGTAGGAAAGCATGCATGCATGCACCATCAATCCAAGAGACACATGCATTAAGTATAGCATAGAAAAAAAGGAGAGTCGGGGTGTGCACGATCAAAGAAAATGCAAACAACCATACTCCTCCATTTCAATTTGCAAGTCCTGCGCGTATACCAATTTTCAATTTGCAAGTCCTGCATGTATATCAATATTTCCAATTTTATCACCATAATATAAAATATATAACACAAAAATTATACCGTTTGAAAATAGAACATCTGAACTTTATAATGGTATGTTTTTTGTAATATATGATTTCTATAAGGTTGGTCAAATTGACGACTTAAGAATACGCGCACTTCTTATAAACTGAAAGAGGGGGAGTGCGAAAAGGGAGAGCCTGGGTATGCTTGCATGCATGATCAAAGCAAATGCAAACGACAAGGGAAGCGTTGGCTGGTGGCTGCATATGAGCCAATGGCAGAAGAGAGAACTGATCAAATTGATGTCGCTAACTAATTAAATGTGAGAGGAACGCAATGCAAATGCTTCATGATGCCATTTCATATGTGATGCTACAATTAACCTCGGTAGGCTAATTAAACACGATACTGGATATCTATCTATCTATCTATACCTATACTAATTAGGCACTCCCAACTAATCTTCTTCGGCTGCAGCAACACAAAGCTGACTTCATGTATCTTCCTCGACTGCAGGATCACGTCCGTGAAACCGCAGTCACATGTGAAACAATGCCCCACGATCTAGATGTTATGACTAGCCACCACTAAGATTGAAAGAGGAAGATCAATACACGTGTTGTACTATCTATAATGGAGTCAGTCAGTGCCGAAGGCCGTCTTGCTGTTGTACACGGAGTCAAATGTCAGGTTCAAAGTAAACAAGCAAGAAGGTAAATGGTGTTGCCATGAGCTTCAGTGAAATTTATGCCTGGCTTTGCAGGAGGTAATTCTCAAATTTCTCCTCTTTAACAACCATATATCCTTGATATGGTTTCTTTTATTTTGCCGTTTTAACTTATGAAGGGGGCATGCAGATCCATTACTAGATCATCTACCGAATTAGTTTTAGGTAACAGTTCTGATATTTGTATTCCAATTTCTCAAAGAAATATTCAAAATCGAAAGGAGAGAGTAGAGGCGCAATGACAGCCGGTCTGCGCAGAGGAATAGGGTGTGCGGCTGTATTGCATCAGGTCAAGCAACTTCCCACATATCCGTCTAGGTGAAGATATGTCTCATCTCTTTTATATAGCTAGCAATCTTTCAGTGGAAGACTCTGGCTCGGTTGCAGTCGGAACGGTCAGATTATTGTCATGCAATCTGCATGTACATATGGTACATAATTTTCTCTTTAATTTGCTATATTTTGCATCATGCTTCGTGAATTGTTGAATGGGTTCTTCTGATTCTTGCAAGTTTGGAATATATTGCTGATAAATATTTTTAGGAGATTGTTGATACCTACATGCATATTAAACTGTATGCACGTCCATAGAATTTCTATTCCAGCTTTAGATGCAAATTAAGCTATTTGAGCGCAAGAGAGAAATAGTAATAGTTAGTATGCCTTTTCTACTTCCATTTTACCGTTGATCTTTCAGAAGGTGATTAGACACAAGATTCCTGAAATTTCTCATACTCATATCTAATGTGTTTGTTTCAGGTGATTACATATCTTCTGAGGCTTCTCAGCGAGAGAAGGCGCTCGATTGATTCCTTACCAGATTCGATTTGATTTGATGCATGCCATAAACACATTTAGTTGCCAAGTGTAAGTTGCAGACCATGGGATTTGATTGCCAGCTTTCACATGCCAATTGTGTTCTCAAGAAGCCCACCTTCTATTTTTTTTAATATGCTTTGGTTTTAGTAGCTACTTATTATCATCTTGTGTATGTTTTACATGAGCATAATACTAAAAAGTAGAGTGTAAGTTGTTTAAATTTCAGAACATAAAAAATTAACTGAACATTTGCTGCTTTGGATGCTTAATAATGTATACTATTAGCAAACAGAAGTTCGCTTTTTACCCATGGAATTTGTTTCCAGTATGGCATGCCTAACTATAGTGGGACCACTTTTGTGTGCGACGCTCGGCCACACTCCCATGTCATTCCCGCTGAGCTGGCTCGAAAAATCTGCACGATGATACATTGACACACATGATCTGATGGTGTGGACGAGTTCGCGCGTTAAAAATTCCATCATATTTTGTGTTAAGAATATTTCTACGTACATGACAATTCATTATAAGATAAGAGCAAAGTTACCTGCTACTAGAGAGGGCATTGAACATGAAATAAGTAGTCTGAGATTACATTTTTAATTAATTCTGCATAAGATAAGAGAAAAATTAATAGAAGGCATCCAACACATAATAGATAAAATACAGACTTTGACATGTGAGACTACATTTTTATGACATACCAATGACTCTATTGCACCGCTATTTGAGGACAAGGATGGGATTGTGAATATCATTAGCTCCATTATTACTAAACATGTAACATGATTTTATCAAATCTTTACATCGAGTGATAAGCTCAGTGTCTCTGTATGACAGGCGACTGGGAGCAGCACAACTAAAAACATATGTGGACACAATGCATGGCACATGGAATTGAAAAGTGATCCATGACACCAAGCATATATATGCAGGTTGCTCTTCACATGGGCAATGCAGATGTAATAAGGAAGTACATGCCGCTAACCCATCTGCACAAGCGCTTCAACCTTGACGTGCATATACAATAAGGCAAAGTAGTACATGGCTACGAGGTGCATAAGGTAATCCTTACTTCCAACTATCTTTCCGTATAGTGGTCGCCTTATAACCAGATTATCATTATAATTTTTCTTTGGACCTTATAACTCACCAATGAATTTCTGATTTCTTGCTCTAGATTCTTGGATTTTTTTTCCTTCGTGTATATCAATTAAAATGCGAATTCTTCACAGATCATACTTCTGCAATATATTTGGTCACTTGGGACGAGATTTAATTTAGCCATTGTTCTGCCCATCCAATGTTGTTATAAATCAGTTTGACGATGGTGTGTACAATTTTTGTTGTTTCTCTCAATGTTGGCAACAACATCGCATGGAGTTCAGACATTCTTATTCCTATCAGTTCTTTTTCAAATGCCTTTTAACTAATTGTCATGTCAGTTTTCATGCTTAACTAATTTTTGCTTTAATTTTGCATGCTAAACACATGATAACTTATTATTATTTTAATTAAATACTTTCATCCTACATGTTTTCATGTAGTAATTTAACTTATAAATCCAGGGAATGAGCTTCAAAATGCATAAGAAATAACTTAATTAATCATTATAGCTGATTGTAGGTACAATTTGTGTCCCAAAAAATATGACATATTAGAAAGTGACATTGTTCTAAAGATATTTGACCCGATCTGTTTCTTTCGCCAATCAATTTATTTTCCCTCGGCGTCACAAATTGTATCTCTATTGTTCTTTTCTTTTTTAATGATTTATTCCTAATTATTGATCTATACAATTGATGGTAGATTGGTGCAATTTCCCTGAATTCGAATTGTTTTATTGCGGGGCTATATATTTTATGACTCTTGTTTGTTAGTCCATTGCAACACACGGGCACTCTTGCTAGTGCAGGAAAGAAGGACATAATATGCACCATGAACATGCAACGCCTTGAGCATCAGATATTACATGTACAATAGTGTTCAATGCAAAACGAGAGTTCGACATGATATGGCATACAATAGACATTTTTTAAGGAAGACATAAAACATACATTTAGCAAACACCAAATAATAAGATAAGGCAGAAAAGTTCACACATAATTCCCTGGCCGGTAATTGGCATATATTTGTGAATTTGATCCCCACAAATCCAAATGGATGGGACCAATAGGACCCTTTTAACTAATAATTTAGCTCTTGGCGTGAAGGACTCACATGACTTATAACCAATAGCAGGAGACTCTTTCTGTTTTATTTAGTGTAGTATACGTAGGACTGCAGGAGAAGGGAATACCCATGACTCATAGAGTAATTAATACTACGTAGCAGACTCTTTGTGTTTTATTTAGTGTACTAGTATACGTAGGAGAAGGGCATAGCCTTGGCACAGACCCTCTGGAGTGAGTCTGAATGAGATATTAATTTATGTGTGCGTTATCAGGCCGGCCGTCATCTAGAAAAAGTTGTTGATCACACAACTCCACGGAACAGCAGCAGAAAATGGACGTTTGTGACGAGCGTTACCAGCAGGCATCGGCAGTAGAACTGAGATTTTGTTGGATGGCCCAACCCTTCCAATTTTCAGGTAAGTAGCACTGTTACTAGCCAGACTGGAGCGTGTGCCCCAGGACTTCATGGCCATGCCATACCCAAACACGTCCTTGAACGGCGTCGTCGGCACTCCAAGCACCATAGGATTAGCAGGCGACGAGTTGGGCTGCTGGTTTATGAACTCCACGATGCTCCCCATGAGCCTCTTGCTGGTGGCCCTCAGCGGACTGTAGAGGTGGAAGCCGTGGTCCTCGCCCTCCGACTCCACCACCGTCACCTCGCGGCGCCCCTGCATCATCCAAGGCCACGGCGCGTCGTGATCAAGCATGCTGGCCGCCATGTCGAGGCCGCGCTCCCGCAGAGTATCCTTGCCGGCAACGGCGATGAGCACGCGGCGGCAAGCCAGCGATGAGATCTCCGAGGCCGGAGGATCGATTCGGGGGTCGTCGTTGCCGGCCTGGCCGGCCGTGACGAATGGCCACAGCCGGTCCACCCCGTACGGTGGGAACACCGCCGCGGCACCCTCGCTGTCGTCCGCCCACGCGAGCTCCGAGGGCAGCCGATTGGCTCCCCAGAAGTAAGGGTGCACCATGATCAGGCCCGCAATGTTCATCATGTCGTCGTTGACTTCGTGGCTGGCGCGGACTGCGGTCTGGTAAACGATGTTGCCGCCGGCGCTGTCGCCGGCCAGGAACGTGCGTGCAGTGTCGGCGTAGCTGGCCAGCCACGGGTCGGACAAGGACGCCGCCCACTGGAGCGCGGCCCACGCGTCGTCGTAGGCCGCAGGTATGGGGAACTCCGGCGCTAGACGGTACTCCACCGACACGACGAGGGCTCCGGCGCTGGCGGCGAGGGAGGTCGCGTAGCGGTGGTACGTACGGCCGAAAGCGCTCTCCGTGCAGAACGAGCCGCCATGGACGTAGAGGACGAGAGGAAGCCGATTCCTGCCTGCGGTCTCGGCGGCACGGGACGGGAGGAACAGGCGCACAGACACGCCGGTGGCCTTGTCGACGACGACGTCCCTCGTTGCCACTCCACGGTTGCCGGCCTGATCCGACGACGCCAGCACGAATGGGCTGCGTAGGAAACGCTCGATGCTTCCGTCCTTGTACTCGCGTATGAACGGGTACATGTCCACGGAGATGTTACGTCCGTCGTTCTCCTTGTTTGCATGCATGGCGCGGTTGAGCTGCTTCACTTTGGAACTCTTGTTTTGAGTTGTGCCGCTGCCGCGTCGTTGGCTACGGAATTTATAGAGCCATTTTCTTCACAGCACGGCCCTGTACTAACTAATAGTACTAGTATATATATTGTACTCGTGACCAAGTTAAAATATAGTAGGAGTATATTGAAACAACACAAACACTGTTGTGAAGAAGACATCGTCGAGGTTGTGTGTTCGCATCATCTTCATCACTTGTCAACGAGTAAGAGACTCAAACTTTAACGCCGACAAAGGCCACATTGCAAAAGCCGCGAGGTATACGCAACGACGAATCCGATAATGAACTAGGACGAGGGACCATGCAATCCCGTGTCGTGTAGGATCACTGAGCTAGGCCACCAGCCGCTTGGCATCGTTGCCATCTGAACCTCACTGTCACACAACTATGACTCCACTGCAATAAAGTGACCACAACCTTTCGACGACTCAATCTGTCACGCATCCCGCATCCACCTAGCCTTTGACGGTAACGAAACGCTTTTCTTCCCTTCGGTTGGTCCTGAATCTCAAAATTATGCCCCATTGACGACATGATGCAAGGCGTCGTCATCATCTGACCTTGTGAAGTAGCCAAGGTTTCCAAAGGAGCCCATGGCCTGGGATAAGTAGAGGAGCACAACACCACAACAATGCTTTCGAGAATCTAAGGACGTCCGCAGACATCGCCACCACCAGCTCTTACCATCGCCTGGAACAAGGCATTGGCGCGACACTGCTCTCACTTCCCCGCATCAGATCTAGTTGATCCACCCAGTCCTCCACGCGCCACCGACCACCCATCCAGAATCATCCCCACAACATTGAGATGAAATCATCACACATCTAATAGTTTATTATCCAGGGACAAGTCTAATAAGCATTCTATTAAGGAGGTTGTTTCTTTGCACCAACTTTGCATCAAAATTAGTACATGTTTCTGCCACCTACCTTGTGACAAATCATAATTATCTGTCAGTACATTGTGCCACCTACCTTGCATCATGCAGTTTTTTTTTCCCGCAAAAAAAA